>NC_057770.1:3113421-3413421 GCF_014825855.1 Bombus pyrosoma | reverse complement strand
GGCAACGATCGAACTAAATCAATCCGCTTTGGATGATCAACTAAAACTGTTAAACGAACTAGAACAAGATATTGCAGCGCAACAGGGAATCGTCGATGGTATGAGAAACATGGTGGTTGTCGTGGATGAAGAAAACTCTGAAGCAGTTTACGCGCAAATGGAAGATCAGTTATCTGCTCTCGGAGAGCGATGGACTCACATTTGTCAATGGAAAGAAGAAAGAAGGCAACGTTTGCAAGCTTTTTCTTCGCTTTGGCAAAATGTTAATGACGATTACAAAAGATTAGTATCATGGTTGAGTGAAACTGAGATCACGTTAAAACAAATGGAAGCAAATCCAGCGTCCGAGATTGGCGAAGTGTTGGAAAGAATTAAAAAATTACAAATTCTGAAAATGGATATGGATGCAAATCAAAGGAAGTTAACGTCTTTGCAAGAATCCGTTCAAGAACTAGAGGGACAAAGTACTTCGCCAGAGTGTATTAACATATTAGAAAAGATCGAAAATTTGCAAGATCGCTGGGAAGCGGTGGGGCAGATAATGGAAGTACAGACGCAGAGGATAACGAATTCCGGATTTGAGTTTGATCTAAAGACTGAGAGGGAAACAACAATGATTACAGGCAACGAATGGATGTCTGAAACAGTAACAAGTATCGCTTATAAGGAAGAAATTACTGCAGCTTCCACACCTCACAGTGATTCGAAGAAACGTCGTATAGATAGTACAGCTAAGCACGAATTTGAATCTGCGTTACATAATCTGTATAAATGGCTCGATTATGTTGATTTAGAAATTGGACGATCGGAGGGAGTATTTGACGAATTGAGCATCGAAGAGAAGAAAGTCGTTTACAATGATACAATAGCTGATATAGAGGCACATAAAGATGACTATAACAGAGTTTTAGACTTAGGGAAACAGCTTCTCGAGGAACTAAGAGATGCAAATGAATCGGTCGAAGCAGAGGAAACAAAAATCAAAGACATACAGAATTGTTGGATGGCAACTAACAATCGACTTGAAGAAATAAAAACTCGTATAGAATATTTAGAAGAAGTGAAAAAATTCCGAACGGAATTGGCTAGTTTAAATTTAATGTTAGATAGCTATACTAAATGGTTTGATTCAAATAAAGGAAACAATCAAGTAGAACCGTTCAGGGTAAAATTGAAGTCAATGAAATCTCACGAGGAGCGCATTAAGAAATTGTCAGAAAAAATCAAAGAATTGTCGGAAAATCAAACTGGTAGCAATGAAACTGTTAGTTTAAATGCTGATATACAAACTTTTGTTCGTAATTGGGACAAATTGTACAAAATATTGTCTGAAAGGTTAACCGAATTAAACGATGCTGTTGATAAAACACCACCAAAGAAATATACGGATGCAGTTGCTAATCTTACTTCTTTTATTAATAATGTGGAGAGTACATTATTGTCAGAGCATATAGTGATGTCAGATGATAAGACAATGGCAGAACAATTACAAAAATTCAATGATTTACAAAATTCTCTGAACGAGCACCAAGAGAATTTTAATTATGTAAATAGTGTTGGACACGAGCTAATAATGAAAACCAGTGGCGATTCTCAGGGACAAAGACTTAAAGATGCATTACAAGATCTTATCACCAAATGGAGTGATATACCTATAATATTAGAAGAACGGCAACAAAACTTATTGAGAGATATAGATACTTTAAAGGTATTTAATAACGAGCTCTTGGATCTTCAAAGTTGGCTTGAAAAGTCAAATCAGTATCTAGAAGAATTATCGAAAGATAGCGTGTCAAATAATATCGAATGTATGGAATTTAAATTAAAGCAAATTCAATCTTTTTGTGAGGATATAAATCAAACAAAACCTCGAATAGAAAAACTTCAAATCTCTACAAACAGATTGCTTGAAAATTCTGAACCAAAATTTGCGAATGTATTAAACAATAAGCTGGACGTTGTATCACATAAGTGGAATGCTATCGTTGACGGTGCTAAAAGTTTAAATGATAAATATGAGGATACATTGAAAAAGAATGATGAAATAATAAATGGGATAGAAGATTTTACGAAGTGGTTGTCGACCTTAGAAAAAGAAATACCAGTTGAAACTAAAATAACATCTTCCGTTGAACTGTTTCAAGTTCGTGGCCGATATCAGTCGTTAAAAGAAAAAATAGATAAACGAGTAGAAGAATTTAGAAATCTAAACGAAATGGGTAATGATAAATTGTTAAGTTCTGAAGGATCTTCGGTACAAGAACTTGGTAGACGATTTACGTTTTTAAATGCTCGCTGGACAGATGTTACAGATCGTATTTATGAACGATACAGACATTTACAAAATGCCAGCCACGAATATGGTGAATTCCGTGCTTTAGTTGCGCAAGAAAGTGATTGGTTGGATAAATTAGATAAACGATTGAAGAGATCGACAGAAAGTGCTGCAGATGCTGAAGAAATATCAGAGGAACTTGATGTAAGTTTACACGTTAATAGTACCATGCAAATTTTTATGGTTTGTATGAAAAGTAACGAATTCTTGTTTTTAAAAAGGATTTAGAGAATTACATACGAAATCATCCAGAAATAAGGCTTGAAAAGATACAAGAAATTGGTAAACAGTTGGTTGAAAGTAATATCATGATGCAGTCCATTCAAGCAGATGTAGAAAGCTTAACGAGTCGTTGGGAGAGCCTAAATAATCAGGTATGTCACTGTTATATGTAATGTCATAATGCTTGAATTATTGATTCTGTTCATAACAAACAGTTGTATTTATTCTTAACTGCATGCATCATTGCCAAGGAAAACTTAAGTACTTATCTTAGACATATCTATTTAAAGATGTTAGTTTTTTATTCTGCTTTGAAAGATTACTCTTGCTTGTATGAATTATGAAGCTTTTTACTTTTGTGTTTGAAATTATAATGCTGTACAAAGAAAATATGTTATTCAGGTGAATTTTTTAAAATTTCCCCATATCTTTAAGTTGATAAATTTTTATATATTTATAATTGTTTAAGTTTGGTAAATACATTTAAACAATAGTTTATTCAACGAAGTTGTTTAATTAAGTTATACAGAAAATTAGAATTATATTTTGAGTAGGCAGGGCAGCGAGCAAAGCTGCTGGAAGGATCAGTGAAGCAAGCGCAACAATCAGAAGGACGTATTCTTGCCCTTCAGCACTCCCTAACGCAAATAGATTCTGTACTAACTGCACGTCTTGACTGCGACCTTACTGCTGATGATTTGCCTCATGATTATCAGGTCTGTTAGTGAAACTTTTTCTTACCATTTACTAAGCGTATGTTTGAAAGTTTCTGCAAATGTATAAAAAATGTGTAAACATAATATGTGTACTAAATTCATCTTTTTTTCTTATATTAATAAACATTGTACATAAAGCATTGCTTCAAGGAAGCATGATAAAAATGTTGTCTATGTATTTTGTAAAAATATATATAAGAGTGTAATGTATAAACAAAGAACTAGACTTAGAATAAGATCTAAATTTTGTGATGATAGTTGTACGAGTCAGGTATATATATTTTAGAAATTAATGGAAGAAATGGAGCATCAGCGTTCGACGCTTCAAGAAATGGCATTACAAATCGAATCATACAAAGCTTCTGGAAAGCAAGAAGCTGCATTTAGACTGCAAGAACAACTGACTCTTATTGAACAAAAATTCTCAGAAGTTCAAAAGAAATTCCAACGTTTCCGATGTCCAACGAATTTAGAACCGAGATTATCCAGAGCTCTGCGAGAACTCAGAGGAATAGAAGAAGCAACCTGTTTATTGGAATTATCATCAGAAGATCCAGAAGCTATTGAAGGTCAACTTAAACATTGTCTGGTAATTAATTATATACTTCGTAAATTTTATTTTTCATAGATGTTCAAGTTGTGAAAAATCTGCTTTTTCATTTATAGCGCTTTTATCAAACATTAAGTGAAATTAAAAGTGAGATAGAAAATATTATTCTAACTGGTAGAAAATTAGTTGAAGAAAAAAGTGTTACTGAACCAGAAAAATTTTCTCGGCGTATTGATATGCTAAAAGAATTGTACAACAAGGTAATACATGTTTAATATCAATGTATATTTTTAGTAGTACTGCTTTCCATGTACAATCGTTCTGTTTATACATTATATTTGTTATTATATTTATATTTCATTATTACAGTTGGGTTTACATATAACTGAATCGAAAGCATGTTTAGAAACTGCTTTGGATTTATCACGTGATATGTATAAAAATATGTCTTATATTAATATGTCCATAGATAGTATTAACAAAGAATTAGATACACAAAAAAATATGCCTGATCTTCCAGTTAATGCAATATATGTACGAGTAAGTGCATAAATACATAAGTAGATTTAGATTCCACGATTTTTAATAATCTTTATATCAAAACAAATGATTATGAAATTGTTTAAATAGGAAACTCTGACAGAAGTAATACCGCGATTAAATGTTGTGAAAGACAAGTTGCTAAATTCCCAGGAAGAATTTTCAAAACTTTGTGACCCAATGTATTTAGAGCAATTTAAAGAAAAGTTATCAGACATTGTTACGAGATTAGCATATACTGAGAAGAGATTAAGACTATGTAATGCTTCAGAGGTAAATCCATCATATACAAAGAAATTGGTGTAATAAATGAGGTGAACAAATTTTCGTACTTTTAGGAAGAGCCTAATGTTGATGAAATAACGGCTTGGCTGTTACAAGTAGAGGAAAAGCTAAATAAATTGGATGGTGTTCCAGTTGATCAGTTAACGGAAAATCATTTTGAACAATGCAAAGTAATCAATATTTTAAGATTGCGCTACATGAAATGGGATTTTACTTTACGTATTTATTCAATGATTAATTTTTAGGCTGTACAAAGTGAAATGATTGAGGCAAAACCAAAAATCAATCAACTTCAACGTTATACCTATTATCCGAAAGTTTCAGACGTCTGCAAGAAGTGGGAGGATATATCTAATAGAATACAGGTATGTGTAGTTATATATGTACATATTTTCGTATAATAAATTTAAATATCATTCATTGCTTGTTTCCTCATGGCTTGTATTGCTTCTTCTTTATCTTAACATCTGGTATATGTAATGCTTGTGCTTTATAGTACCATTACGTATATCTCATCAAGACAAATTTTCAATATATATATATTTTTATATATATATATATTAAGAGTATGATTATATCATTTCTATAAACTAATGTTTCAGTTCCACTAAAAATGATAATTGATGTAATACGTCAATCTTTCACATTTGAGGCTTTAAAATTTTATTAATAAAGCTTTCTTTTTTTGATTATTTTTTTATGAATTCTTTTGCTTTGCATTTATTTTTTAGTTCACTAAAGCATATAATGAATTTTTTTTAAAGATTTATGTGTAAATCAATTATATGTAATTCTACCTCTTAAGTTTGATTGTTAATACTATGTACATGTTTAACACATTATTGTACAAATATTATGTATAAGTTATATTGGTACATATTCGTGAATGTTATGGAGCTGTCCAAGAGGTGTCTCTATCTATGTAAATAATACTGCCATTAATAATAAAAAGCAGACATAGACTTTGGTGGATGGAAAATACTTGTCATTGATCAGTTATTTATGATATTGTCTCTCCCCTTGTATAGAATTTTATACAGAAGTCTGAATATGATTTGCAAAAGCAACGAATAAGGAATGAACAGAAATGTGTTCCAAATTTTTATACTGGTGATGGATACACGCAAAGAAAAAGCTTTGTTTGCACAATGAAATGCATTGTCACTTTCATTTTGGCCATGCTTGATATTGTCACACTATTAACAATGCTCTTTCAATTAACGCCTGTCCATGAATTTTCTGTTACCTATCATATTTTCACAGGAATGGATCCACAAAATCACAGACAATTTATTAATAAAAAGTAAGGTGGGAGAAACTAAGGGGAGAGACAATTATGGACGCACTAAATTGTCTAAACAGCCGGATCAAACTTCGGTGCAACTAACTAAAAAAGAAAATAAATTGATAGATGAAAATGAGGAGGTATATGGTATAGGATATCTTAATCCTGCATTTGATGAAAGTCAATGTAATGTTATACATACACCTGAAAGTTCACCAGTTGATATCGTTCATCGAAGTCGGAAATCTTCCGTAAAATCTGAGAAAGTAAAAGCTAAAATCGTAGATGTTAGTAGGACTGTTAGACGAAAATTAGATATGAGTTCTGTACCCGATGTTGTTCAAACCTCTCAACCACAAGTCGTTCATATAGATGACGATCCATCTTCTTCATCCCCTGATACAGATGTGTATATGACCGATGAAGAATTCTTTTTGTCGAAAAATAGCACATTGTTTTCCCAAGTTTCTTCTAATACACTGATTACAACAGATTCAAAACCGTTCGACTATAACACACAGATGAATCCCTTCCGTATCGTTGAAGTGAGAGAAATGGAAATAATAAAATCAGTTGCATCTCCCGAAGATCACGTAATATTACCAAGTGCGAATGTCAGTGTAGGATTAATGCCACAAGTTGTTGAAAGAGTAGAGATTATTGAAGACACAGAAACAGAACCAGAGTCAGTAGATACTGATACAGAAGATAAAGAATCTAGGGTAAAAATATGTAGTGCAGTTAGTAGTGGAAATCAAACTGTTAATAAGAAAAGAGAACTTGTTCCTATTTTAAAAAAGAAAAGAACAGTAGACCCATATTCGGCAAAAAGCATTAAAAAATTAACTCTTAAATTAGATGTTGAGGATGACGCATCGGATAATCAAATTTCGAATCGCAAGTTAATAAAAAGTCCGCAATTCTCGTGTAAAGTAAATAGATTTGAAAAAAATTCCATGTGGAAAGATACGGATAGCATAGCTGAATATCTTATACTTGAAGATAATGAAATGAACGCAAAGTTAAACTCAAAATGTACCGCTGATCTTTCTGTCACGTCAGAGATCAGTCCTAGAAAAGGCAGGGAAGAGCACAGTAATGGCAAAGAATTGACATCGAAAAAAGATACAGATTTTTCAAAATCACGTAATACTACCAATCATAATGCTGATGAAAAAAACACGAAATTATTGTTATTCAGACGTACTAGAAGTATCTCAAAAGACGATACGTTAGAAGATTGTGAAAGCTTCTATGGAAGCGATAAAGAAACAGATGATGTTTTAATTTTTTCCGATGACACGGAAATTGATGTTGGAAGTTCCAGCTCAGATGGAGAAGATCTAAATTTAGGAGAGCATGTTGAGCACCTCTTGGGCAAGGTAATTCTAATAACACATATCTTGCCATTGTAAGATCTACCTTGTATATGTTATGTATTATTAATAATATAATTCGTGCATAATAATTGCAATTATAATTTTAATATTTGGTAGATACATAATAATAGGTGAAGGCTAACATAATATGAAGGAGTTTAATACTTTATAAAATTTCTTATAATTTTGTTACATATAGATACAGGCTGAAAAATTATCACAGGAAATACAACAGAAAGCAGAAGTAAAATTTTCTAGTGAGAAGAGGTCTTTCAAAGTTTCAACTAGTTTATCCAGAACTGGCTTGGAAAAAAGTATCTTGGAATTTGAACAAGCTGCACAACGGATGTTACATAGGATGGATGTCATGTTGATGAGCATTGGTGGCATTACTAATGAAAAAGATCCAACTAAGCGACTGGAGGTTTGTATACTGTTACTCTAAAGTACTCTTGTGTACCCGAAGTTGGAATTGAGTCGGAACGGATTGAGATCCCTATCCTAGAACTGGAGAAAAATTTCTGATTTAACCCGATATTTCCGTAATTTTAGGTATATATTTATATATATTCCTAATCCTAATACATGTGCGTATTTCAGGTACTAAAAGCAGAAGTTAGTACTCTTGCACCAGATGCAGCAGCGTTGATTAGTAAAGGCGATGGTCTAGTCATGACAGTGCACATATCCGATCCTGTTAGGGCTGAGAAGATAAAAAATGAACATCAAGATAAATTAAGAAGTAAATGGCACCAAGTTATGTCCGAAATAGAAACAAGACGCACACAAGCGCAACGAGCAGAGGAACTATTACGACAGTACAATAACATAGTAGCAGAGTTTGAAGACTGGTTCCGTGATGTGCCATTGAAACTTGAACAAGTAAATAACTACGAGGGCCAGTTAGAATCGTTTACTATAGAATTTGATGCTAAACAAGAACAAATTAAAAAATTGAACGACTTGGCTGTTGAATTGAAAAGATTAAATATTGGATATTCTGAAACTATACGATATAGTATCAACAGTAGATGGCAAGAAGTTAGTTCACAATTCAAAAGATTCAGTGGTAGCAAGGATAAGGACAAGCATGTGACAGACAAGAAAGTTGAAGTGGTAATGTTTATACATCTCATTTTCGATTGAGTTAAAGAGTCTTGTTTATATTGGTCTTATGTTCTTTAGGATTTAGGAGGAGTTGATATGCAAGAATTTACTGCAAGAGTCAATAAGATCAGAGAGGCTGTCGTAACTGTGACAAGATCTCTAAATTCTATACCATTGAATGGTGATGATTACGAAATGTTTTCGAGTCAAGAAGATTGTCTGAAAAAAATCAGCAATGCATTAAATATTCTAAAACCGAGTATTGAAGAGATCAACACCGTTTTCGAAAATGTTGCTTCGCAATTGAGAAGAGAGCAAGCCGAACAAATTAGACGTTTGAGTGATAAATTACGGGACGAATGGATAAATGTCAACCAAAGTTACGTGGAAAGATATAATCGTTGGAATAAATGTCACGAAAAGTGGAAAGAAATTTGCAACACATGTCGAACGTTTTCCGACTGGATGGATAAAACGGAAGAGTCATTAAAAAAATTAAATTCTCTCGGTCAGAGTAAAGTATCAAAAACGAAGATATTTGAATTGGAGCAAGAGATCTCTAGAATGCAACGAACCATGAATAATATTAATGTTTCAAGTGCTAGTATTTTAAGTCGTGCTAGAATTGAAGATATAGTGGAACTAAGAGAAACGGTTGAGACGATAAAGCGGCGTTGGCAAAATATTGTAACAGACATAAATACACGAAAAGAAAAGTATGTAAAAATGTCAATAATAATCTGTATTGCTTTATCAAATAGATTGTTTATAATGTTTATGAGTTTCATGTGTTAATACACGAAATAACAATTCAAAGTTTTTGGTATGTATGTAGTATTGAAGGCAAAGCTTTTTCTCTTACTGAGCTATTTCAGTTGTGATTTGCCTTTGGTGCTGTAGTGATCAACTTAGAATAACCTCTATGTAAATTAAGAAGCATGAATTAACTAGAATTTAAATTGTACTGTACTTACGTCTTTTTTTGTATATCGATGTTTTATACATTTTAATTCTTGAAAACATCTTTTTTAAAATTTAGACCACTGTTACTTGTATACGAATAGTTTTTATATCTTTAGAATTGTATTTAATAATTATATACTTTTTTGAAGGAGTTTTGCTATGGAAAAGAAAGTGAACAACGAAGGCAGAATCTTAGAAAGTGCTCATAACATTTTAGAACAAATCAATTCTTTATTGGTGTCAGCAGCAAATCCTTCAGATGAGACCTCTTTATCAATAAGATTGTCATTGATTAAGGTAAGTTTATTTACATTTATAAAATAATTAAAAGCTTTCATAAAGATAAACTGTTAATATTCGTGGCACTGTAATTATTTAACATGTTCTTAAAGCATATATTGGTTTATAATTTCACTGTGCAGTTTTGAATAAAGACTAAATTACTTATTACTTTTATAAACGATTTAAATAAATTTTTATTATCGAATATCTGATCATAGAATATGTATCTTGAAGTAGTAGCCGTTATAACGTTATCAAATAAATTGAAACTGAACCTAATAATATCTTCCATACCATGACTGCACAATCTAGAGTGTGCCAAGACATAAATAGCAATGATCTGTGTCGCTCCTTTTACTATTAGATTAATATTCTTTATATACAATGGATTTTATAAAAAATGTTAATTTAAAATAATTACCATCTTTAGGCTAGACAAGAGGAACTTTTCTCCCGTAAGAGAGCGTTACAGAATTTAATAAATCAAAACAGTATTCCTTCGGGGGAAGATGAATGTAATAAATTGCTTGCAGATATGGATAAGGTATAATATTAAATTTATTTGAAATACATAAATCGAAATATTATGTGTCGTAAAATTGTAAACGATTATAATTTAAGTAATTTACTTAAATTAATTTTCTAGGCTAACACAAGCCTTTCCAGTCACCGTGAATACGTTGAAAATAAACTTGCATCTCTTAAAAAATATATTTGTACCTTGGATAATGTTATGACGTGGGTTATGGAAACCCGAACGAGAATAAATATATCCCGAGAATTGTCCCAACAAGAACGAGCTGAAATTATTAATAACGTTATGGTAAGCGTGAAAGTATTAATTATATTTAATGCAATGCAAAATTTTATGCAGAAAATAAATTAAGAACATTTTATATTGTAGACTAAGGTGGAAGACCGAGAAATGGAAGTAAAAGATGTATTAGAGAATTATACTAATTTAGAAAAAGAATGCGAGTCTGCGAAACAGCCTATTTCTGTAGAATTACAAGTAAGTAGAATAATTTATATTACAGTAAATATAATATAATTTTCTTCAAAAAGAGTAAATTGTAATAAATTTTCACTCACCAAATTGTTTGTCTGCTTCAAAATTCGTATTATATCCGCATAAAAGAGTTACTATTTAAATATTTGAATATTTCGTTACGACGAAGTACCAACTATGTAAAGAGTAATTGTTACTATGTTCATGCTTTTAATTCTGTAGAACAATTAAAGTTTAAAAGATGGCGCTCTGACAAATCAGTTTTCGAACTAACGGTCCGGCGTGCGGGCAGACCGTGCGCTAATAATTTTTATTTTCCGCTTTGTGTTCTGTTTCGTGTTCAGTTTTGTTCTACCACTTGTGTCTTTAATAGGAGAAATTGAAAAAGCTAAGAGAAGATTGGCAGTTTGTGAAGAACAATGGAGAATCATCGAGTCATGAGGTCAAAACTACAGTGGTAGCTGGACCGGCGTCACAAGCAATCGGTGAGTCTTTTACATCTAGATCGTTGAAACGAAGAAATTATCTTATAAATGTAACTTTTCCGATGATATCGACGTAAATACAATGTTTTTAACGACTAGTATTAGCTAATGTCGATGTTAATTGCACGATTCGTCATATCGTATCGCGCTTCATATTCTATGCGCGGGAAAGGAGTTCAATTTGAATTTGATGGTTGTCTGGTTTTGACGTTCGCCGTAAGATGGAGTATTATTCGATACAGTAGAATCAGACTTGGTATATCGAATATGTAATACGTTTGTTAATTCTTAACCACTATTTAATTCAACATTTTTATTTCGACCATATTTAAACATCTTTACAATTTACTTGTCTACAATAAGCATGTATCTACTTTTTCCTAACCTCTAAGTGTTTAAAACTAAAGCAGATGTAAAGCATTTTTTAAATGTAACATTCTTTCAAATTTAAATTTCGGATATGGAATGTTATTATTTAATCAGTATATCCGAAGTGCATCTCGCGAACACGTAACAGGTTTCTTTATATCGGCAATTTGTAGAGAAAGTAGTCGCGTGCAGTTGGCCTTTAAAAATTCAATAGCAATGAAAGCCGTTCTAACTCTTGCTAACTGTGTGCCTTTGCGACTGTTGGAGAATTTTCCGAGGAAGCTGGCAACTGAACAATAAATAGTACGTTTAGTCGGTCCGGTAAGCGTGGCCACATATCACTTCCACTCCATCCCGTACAACGATATATATCCGCCACGTTAAGTGCAGTCTTTTCACCGAGTAGCGGGACTCCCTTCTTTTTTTTACTTTCGTCCCTCGATCGATTTATGCATTCAGAATTGTCAACGGCGATAAATTACGCCGTGTCGTCGTTCTTTTAATCGGGGACTCTAACGATTCGTGCTCGAATCCTTTGACAGAAAACGAATCGACGTAATAAACCTGTACGATTTTGAAGTTGCGCCATGTTTCTCGTTTATGCTTTAACAAATAAATAATCACAAAAGTTCCAACTCGATCCATACTTGGGCATTGATCGTTCGATCTAATTGTCGTTTTAATTGTCGCTATATTCGTCTTTGAAGGAAATCGTGTTATCGTTAACAAAAGTAGTGGAAAAGTATATCTAGGAAAATGAAACAACGTTAAAGGTATATCGCAGAGAACATTACGTAAAAGATACATTTTCATTTTAAAATAAAAAGAAGGAAAAAGAAACGAGTACATAATCCACAAACAGGACTGAAAAATGTTGCCAGGAGTGTCGTCTTTTAATTAGAGGCCGATTTCCAAACGAGATTGTGAGATTTGGAACGAGTTAATGCACGTTAGAATCGTTAAAACTTCTCGTTGTTACTAAAAGGCTTAAGCCCTCGTCGGGTACAGGACCATTAACCAGCTGAATTAAAATTTTACTGCAGTGCGCATGATTCAGAATCGCGTTGAATTTAATCGCGGCGGGTTCAGGAAGGAAGAACGTGAGATTGTTGATCCAAAAGCGGAGAGCTTAACGGAAAGGTCGACGGTTTGTAGTATAAGCGCGATCGTCGGGCCGCATAATGAGCGGATAAGCCGCCTAATGTAGTCGTGGTAGAACACCACCGGGCTGAAGATAGCTAAGGCTTCGTTATTCTCTGTTCTTCTTCGTTCTCTGTTTCCAACGCTTCCTTTCTCCATTGTCTTTCGCCTCTGTCAGACCTTTCGGTGTTACATCCAGATGAAATCAAGCTCGTTTGACTAAAGTTTGGGGGCCTACAAAAGGATTAAGCTGGCGCTTTTGATCCATGTTCTGGAATAATATTATTTTTATTATCCTCTTTTATTATCTTGTGTCCTTCGCTAATCGTTTTAGTATTTTTTCCATTCTGTCGCCATCAGGAATGTTCGAGTTCGATGTAAATGGAAATTCATACGGTTCATAGTCGTTGGGAGTTGCGAGTTCATTGATTTGATACGTAAGAGAGGATAAGCGAGTTCTCCTTGTGCCCGATCGATTAGGGAAAAAAATCTAGGCGGTCTCTTTTTATGTTTCCCTGAGGAATGCAAAGAAGGGATACGTTCATGCTGCCTTTCCCTTATCGAATCACTCCCAGAGGTTCGCCTCTTATCGTGATCAAATGCGTAACATTAGTCGACCGAGTTTCTGGTTTGTTACGATTATTCCGTTCTATAAGAACAGAGTAAAGTAGTCTTTTGAATAATTTTTTATAAGAAACAAGGACAAGGGCAGTGGAATATAATAAGAAAATAATATGCGCGACAACGTGTAAAAAATTCAGCAATGTATTAGCGAATATCGATGCAGCCAAGAATGGTAGAAATTTAGGGATCCGTTGTTAATCGATAAATATTCAGATGTTCGTTAATTCGCGCGTCAGTGAGTAACCGAGTGAGTTGTAGTATGTTATGCAGTATGTAGTAAACGCAGACAGTACATGGGAAAATAAAGCTGATTAACCGAATGAGCTTTTGGTAGCTTTTGCGCAACATAATATTTAGCAGTCTCGTGACGTGAAAACGGATTGTAGGTTGATTCGAGCTGACACGATTAGCGGGATATATTGTGAGCCGTGATCACGTTAACGGTGAATTACGCCGATCCCAGAAAAGCTGCTCTCAACTAGCCTAGCGCGTGTACGTCGACGAAGAGGAACGGATGTTCACCTGAACAAACTCGTTCCTCGTTAGCGAGAGAGCTCATTAAGACTTTCATGTTCCTGTGGTCACGTTTTTTGCCTGGAGTAGCAACATGGATTGAAAAGGGTAGAAAAAAAGAAGAAACGCACGAAACTTTCGCCCTACAGAGCGCCTTTTAGCATCCGCCATCAACGCGAGAAATGTTCGATCTTTTATTTCTCTTGTTCTTTGTTTATTACGATCGAAACGTAAATTCGCCGAATGTATGGACTTTCTAGCGTATTAGCAGTTAAACGTATCGTTTGTATCGCACGCGATAATTTACAATTAACGCAAATATAAAATATCGTACGGCGAAAGTTGCAGACATAGATGATCGTGCAACGATATTTCTCTCTTTATGTACGCGATAGCGGATCAAACTGGGACAATTCGTAGGATCGTGTTTCTGCTGTACGCGGCGCGTTAGTGGCGGCAATAAAAAATACAGATAAAATTTTCCAGCGCGACCGTGGACACGTACGGATGAGAAATATCGGATGTTGTGCTGTTGTGCTGACACAGGGATTGTACTGTATGACGCTGTGCTAATTGCAGCAGGCTGTTGTACGAGAGACAGCTTTTTATGCGGCGACTGGTAATGACATCCGCCCTGTGCAGCTGACCCTCTATTATTTCTCACCGGTGCTGCTTTCCTATCGAACAAAATCCTCTTGGCAGGAGAACGCGCGTATTTATCTTGCCCCGAATTTCGAATTTCGCATATCAAAGCGCGCATTCAGCCCTTTTCATCATAAATGCCGTCACCGCCGCCCCACTCCACCTCTACTCTCTGCCAATAATTCCTTCAAACTCTCCACCGAATATAATGAATCTCGAGATGAAAATCGCTTTTCGACGTGCACCGAATTATAGCGTTCTTTGTGCCGCGCGATTATTCCACGGAATTTGCTTTCGCGCAAACTCGCCACTGCTAGAGTGTCTTTCGGCCGCGAGCAGAAAAACACAATATCGTTGAACACGCTTTATTTCGTCGACAATTCGGAGATTTCTAACGCCGACCGAATATAATCAAAGTATAATCGTTTCGCTTATTCGTCGAGGCTTGGAACGCTCGAAGGAAAAGAGAAGAGCAACGTTTCGAAAATTCCTCAGCGAATTTTCCTCCAATTGCGAGACTAAATTTTTCGTTCGATTTCAATCAATATAAGCAACGTGTTCGAAGAAAGTAAGAAGACGAGGGAAGTTCGCAGGGATTTACGTGGAAAATAAGAAGAAGGGCACTTCTCCGGGATCTAATAAGAGTCAGCTTAGCCGTGAAATTTTATTGTACTACGAAAAAGCTTCCAACGTTGATGGGGTGGTTTCGTCGTGCCATACGTTACTGGCACGCATGAATGCTCGTAGGATAGGCTTGTGGGTGGTGCGTAATATAGGACAGTGGTGGTGTGTATAATCCCACTGGGTACATAGGTTGTAGAGAACGAATGACGAGGGGTGGACGGATGAGTGAAATAATGGTTTTTTGGGGCCTGCGTTAGACGCTGAAATATGTAACTCGATGGTGACCACGCATTACCGGCAATGAGATTTTGTATTAAAGGCTAATGTGGGAATTGTTATTTAAATTTTCGTTCCGAACTTGTTTTTTTTTTTTCGGTATCGATTCGCTGCATTAACTCTCATTCACTCACGCACTCGCCGGTTTCATACGAGAATTTCGTGAAATATCTCGAAAAAGGTAGAGATATTTTTGTTAAAATTTTTGCATCGTTTCCACAAGCGCGCCGTATGCGAACAGCATTTTATTGTTGTTGCATCCGCGATATTCATTCCGCGGTCTCAAAGGTAAGATGACTCGATCGAACGTATAGATATACAAATACGTTCCTTGTCTAGGTCTAGACGAAGCGAATAAATTCATTCAACCGACTGAGATACGTCAGTCTGAGAAGAGCTTTGCATTCCTCTTATATCCGTTTCCATTCTGCTCGCCAGATACGTTCGACTTCGCATTCGAGCAAGAAACTACACTCGCAAAACGAACGCACGCGTTCATCCAAACCGTTCTAACGTTACTTGCTAACATCTTACTTGTGCGAAAAACTTGTATATCAAGTTGCTGGCAGCGGTTAATATACTTTATAAATTCGTTCGTATATAAAAATATAATTTGATTTACAAAGCTACGTATATAGATAGTAATCTACGAACGTATATACCATATACAGTAAAGCGGAATCCACTTGGAATTTAATCTTCCATAAAAAATAATCGAATAAAAAGACCAACAAGTGTAACAGAGCATAAATTACGTAGAGCCATATTATGAAGTTAATCGAAGGCGACGTCCTGTCTTCGCGTGGCTTCATTGTGTTCCAAGAATTCCTAAGAATACGTTGTTGCTAGTGGCGATTATCGCTTTGGTTATCATTCGTACTCGATAGTCGACATTTTGTATTTCATACCTTTATTATTTTCTTGGCGTATCTAATTGCCCCGACCTGGCAAATTCTTTCGATCGTTCGACCCGTGAGACCTTTCAGGGACGATCGAACGATCGTGCTCCGCGTCATCACAGTTTTATTTGTACGAAAGTAGCTGGCTATGTACTCGGTCGTCTCCGAGGCGACCGTCAGGTTCTTGTGCTCGAGGTTCCTCGTTAACGAGATCAAACGCTTGGCGTACAGGTGGATGAAGGAGACTCCTCGAGTATCAGTACCTGTTAATTTGTTCTCGAATTGGAAAAGGGTTCTCTTTCAACCGATCGAGTGATTCACGTTCTCGAGGATACTGAAAGAACTGGACGAGAGGTATCCGGGCTTTCTTCAGCAGCTTCCTGAACAAGTCAGGCAGCGAGGTAGCTGTAGTCTCGCAGAATATTCTCTTGTTCATGAATTTGCCATCCTTAACTTCTCGATATACCGTGTCCTCCGACGAAACGTGAGACGCGTACGGATCCGGATAATCCTTGAAGAACGCTTCGCAAGCGGTCAGCTAAAAGTATGGAAGGGCAGTTACTTTCGCGCTTTCCTTCGTCGACTGAAATTTTAAACTGTGATACGTAAAATATTCTTGGCGCCACTATCAAGGATCTATTTATCGTTTTACCGTGAATGTCTATGCAATTGTATATTTCAATTCCAGCGTGATCTAAGTACAGACTTATCAGACGTTGATAACGAATATTGTCTTTAAATTTTATAAAATGGAAGTGGAAGAAACGGTAATAGAATATTCCATAGGTTTCAAGAAGTTTCCAAAACATTCCAAGAGATAGCGACGAAAGTGGATCGTGGAAATTCTCTTTTCTAACAACCACGCGAAAAGACAGAATTTAACAACGTAAATTGATCGAGCAAAACTGCAAACGAAACGTACAAAATACGATTAAGTTATCCGAAGGGTTTTGCCTCTCGTTGCTTTTTATCCCGACCTCTCGATTAGATTTTTTGCTTGTTTTCTGTTTTCCCTATTTTCTAACCTTTCTCGCGACGAAGAGCACGCGCGGATCTATAGAGTTACTGACGCTTACTCGTTCATTCATACGCCACACCGAACTCCCGCCACCCGGTTATTCTTTCACCCTCTCTTATCGCAATTCATTAGTGAATCGTCAAGAGCTTCACAAACAGCGAACGTAGACCCTCATTAACGTAATTTCAATGATAATAACGCTTCCACGATTTTAAATGCGTTTGTCGTTGTGTTTGCCCCGGACAATGATCGAGACTCCGTGCGCGGAATTACGTGCAAATGCGATATATTTCGTCCCATTCCGCAGGAATTCTGGTCATAACATTCTAAGGTTAGGTATAACAATTTCAAAATTGCCCCATGTATATTTCTATCTTCTTTTAATCGACGCTTCATACACGATTTTCTTTATTCGTTTAAAGCCATTCCTCACCATTCTTCCATCTTACCTGCGATTTTAATTCCAATTCGGCATCGTTGACTCTTCGTAAAATCTATTTTGTGTTACCAAAAATGTTCACGCCGAACGTACGCGTCGACGCTTCTCGTTTGTTCGAAACTCGAACATCTCTTTCCTCTTCGTCTTTTCTGCCACGTTCCATCGCAAGTTCCGTGTCCAATTTCTTCGAAGGATCGTCCGAGTCCGATGTCCAACTCGAAGAAAGTGCGAATCGTGTCCCAACGGGGATGATCCTCGCGTTAAGTCGAGTATTTTCGGGTCGGAATTAGCGCAACGAGATAGGAGTGGCGATTGCATCGTGCGGATCCGTTAGAGAGCTGTAACAATTAGCAGCGCCGGCGGAGAAGAAGGACGGTTGGTTTCTCCAGTTTCGTCCTGGTCGAAGCTGTCTAAGCCGTGTTCATTACTGTACCGACGATCGGGCTGCTCGACGATCAAGAGGGCGGGAGAGGGCGATAGAGGGGCGACAGGGGCACACGGACAGAGTTAGGGGCGGTTTAAGCGAGCGTAGCCACGGCGGTCAGGCTTGTAATCTGACGGTGGTAGGTCGTTCGGTTGGTCGGGGTAAAACGGTCCATTAAGACCGGGTAGCAGTTAGTGGTCATGCTATAGGAAGCAGCCAGCTTACTAATGCCAGCCGTGGTTCATCCCCGTAAGGGCCGTTAACCGGGGTCAGCCCTGGGGCTGATTTCACCTTCGCGGAACTTGGATTTCGTTTGACCGCGTCCCGTTTTCCCTTGTTTTCCGCAAACAGAACGATGCATCATGCTGCTCTTCCGTTCTATCCGTGATCAATTGTAACTCATTCTCCGCGTCTCCAAGGGACGTATTTGTCTTCTGTGAACTGGAACGATCGGAGGGTTCCCGGTGTTATCTTTAACCAGCGTGCAATGGAATGCTAGATATCATTGGACGGGTCAGGTTTGTTTGTTCTTATTTGGAAAAAATCATTAATCTACGACTTTCGTAGATGGTGTGAATTATTACCTTTCGCATCGTTTAAAGTCACCCGTTTTTAGAACCGTTGTACGTAAAATTCTATCCAACACGAAAGATTAAATTGGTTAAACGTTAGTTTCGTAAAATGTATCCAACATGGGAATCACGTAGCGACGTTTCTAAGCCGGTCGATCCATGGAAAGTTCTACTCGAATAATTGATACAACGCCACGAGGAATTTTAACACTGACACCTGTAACATCAAAATGTATTCGAACGAGTCGATGTATTGTCATAGGTCCGGTTCCTGAAAAACCCCACAGTTAGACCTTGTCTAGCGATAAACCAGACTTATTGATCGTATTATTGGACCGATTAACGAAACACGTAGACTAGTTAACACTTTCACCCGCAGTTCTTACACGTGTACGCGTACCCAGGAAAGTTTAGCCGCGGTGTAACTTGAGCGCGAGCTGGGCATCAAGTTGACGATGTTATCGGTATGGTACGTGCTCCAGCAAATTACCGTGCACGTATATGTATTACGTACACACCGTGTCTAGTGTGTCTACGGTCTTGCGTACGGATATCCGAGCCGCGCGTGGAGGACGGGTAAGCAGAAGTTACCAATGCAGAGGGACGAACCCCCTTAAACGCGCGCCGACTCGGGGGTGGTTTTGCCTTTACGAACCAAAGTTTGATTACTGTTTTCACTGCGGGACTGCCGCGCAAGTGTAATACGACGTCCAAACCCGATACATTCTCGAGTCGTTACTTCGTCGATGTTAGAATTCGCGTGGTTCTTGTTTAACTTGCTCGTCGAGCTCGGTCTGTACGTGAAATAATTCGCGGCGTGTAAGGCTTCGTTTTATCGGCCCTTCGTAGGTATTCATTCGCATACCCACCAGGGGAATTCTCTTCGAGAGAAATCACTTTCGGTCGTAGTTGGTACGTTCTTTTACGACTCTGATAGTAGTCTTTCGTCCGTCTCTTTGAAAAAACGTAGCGTTGAAAGGGAAGAAAGGAAAGAGAGGAAAGATCGGAAGGGAAAGGAGAGAAAATCGTTGAGGGACTGATAGTTGGATTTGTCAAGCGTACGAGGCTTTCTTGCAAGCCTATGGTTTAGACAGCGAAGGTTGGAGAACGCGATTGTACGAATAAAACGATTGGCTCGAGAACATCTCCACGATAAATCGAGATCTCAACACTCAACACGAAAGTTTCGCCAACGGTAATTTTATTACGTGTAAGTTCGTAAACCTGGGAATATCGTAGCATACAGACGCTTAGTATACGTACAGTATATACTTAGTATACGAACGACGATAATTTTATTACGCGTAAGTTCGTAAGATCTGGGAATATACCGATATAAAGAGAATTTGAAACATACTCGCGCAAGCGTTTCTCCGTCACGAAGGTCCACCATGATAGTCGACGTCGTTACGCGGACGATGACTTTTTCATAGCGGCGTTTAAAGGACGTATAACGCGTCATCCTGGTGGTGTTCCTCGATTTCCTTCGACCCATCGAAGAACAAGTAGAAGACACCGTGGACGTAACGTCCGAGTCGTTAAATCGTCGCAGCAATTTAATAACGTTACGATGCCAACCTTGGACTTAGGAACAGACTGTTCTTTGACGCTCGTTAAGGTGGTGTTCGTAATAACTTTTATAGCTTCCGGTGGACACGTTAATGTCGTTATAACGCGAGGACACAACTAGCTCTAGCTTCGTCGTTTCGTGTTCGAGCAACGCGAGCTTGAATTGATCACGACGTCCGATCGCGAATCCTCGCCTTGCCATTTTATCGAGGAATGCGTTCACGATCCTCGAGAATTGCGTTCGTTTAATCTTTCGCTGAAATTTATTTCCTCTCGATCTTCTCTGGTCGCATAGTTTCCTTTTCGTATCCAAACCTTGGGACGTAATTAATTCGCTACGCTCGTGTCCGTCTACGGAACTTTGCGCGGCAAGTTTCTCGAGGGGATGGAAAAGGATATTTCCCGAAGAGCATCGGGTTAGAGGGAAACTTTGATTTGACTTGCACGCGACCACTTTCGCACGAGTCTACGGTTGAGCTGGGACCTGTTTCGTCATCGAACAGGTAGCGATTGCACGAAATTAGAATTCTTGTCTGCGGTCGAGGTCGACGCTCGAACTTCTCTTTGAAAGTACCTAATTATTCGGCATGATCGTGGCCAACTTCCCTCCTTTTCCAACATCCGATCTGTGCATATTTCTTTAAACTTTTAATTTACATTATCCGTTCGATTTTATTTTATCGTCGATTATCAACCACTTTGGATTAACCACTGGAGAAAAAGAAATTTTATATAAATCAGGTCAAGAGTATTTATTTTCGGACGAGGATATCGGAATCTTGTTACGAGTAATCGAAATATTAATCGCGTAATTTCGAAATATCGTTTATCGTTCGCCTTTGGACGAGAGACGGTCGAAAGCATCGAGGCGTAGTTGCTTCTAATTTTTGAACGAGGGTTTCGTCGTCGGATTTCGCGACGTTCCCCGGCAAAAGTTGGCGCGATTGTACGCGGAGAGGAGAGGCGAGGACGGCGCCGGGGGAATAATACGCGAGCGTTCCAGAATCCAGAGTTTCGCACGGAGGGAACAATGGACAAGATTAATGGGAAATGGCGTGAGCGCGGAGCCAGTTCCGAGGATCCTAACACAAGCATAACGAGAGGTCGGTCTTGCATAATCTGTCTTGCGGTGTTGCTGGGAAGCATCGCGACGCCGGATTATTGGAACATTTATGGCAGAGAATTTGATATCACGGTCGGATCTTCGAAATCGTTTTGGAAAATCCGCCAGTCGGCCGTATTTCATTCACGTCGCAGGAATTTTTGGGTCTAAATGCTGACCGATATCGCAGCCAGAGCTATGATTTATGCGGTCCGTGATTTAATCCGTGCTTCGAGAGCACTCGCGAAATAAAACAGGGATTTAATTAAAAGCGCTTGTAACGCGTTGATCCTTTCTTTTTTTTTTTTGCTTGCCCGATAAAAAAGATAGCTGCCACGAATTAATTTGTAAACGCGTTTAACGCGAGACGAGCGTGTATTTCTCTTTTCTTTTATCTTTTGCGTCTTTTGTCGAGAGGAAATGAAAGTAGCACGCAGGAATAATCTTCGAGCTGTTGTAGCTCGAAGACGTTCCTTTTTTTAAATCTTGTCCGAGTAATCACGCGTGCTTCGGTCGAGATTAAAAACCAACGTACGGATATTAGCTAACCGCCCATCACCGGCTGTAAATCGAAGAACGCTTCGTATTTCTCGGGTTCGTCCGGTTTGTCCAGCCTCCGTTGTTCGATGTAGCGCGCGATCGTATTGTTCCTCCTTACGCGTTTCGTTTGTGTTGTGGAAAATGCACTACCGAAAAAAGAGAAAAATAGAAAAGGGCTTGGACTTCCCATTTACTTTGCTCCGGTCGTAAGAATCACGGAAATCTCACGAGATTGACGTACGCTTTATCCGCACGGCTGAAACCCATTTGTCGATATCGATAGCAGTGGTGGTCCGCTCTAAATTCAATTCAGCCCGCAAATCGAGAATTCTAATAGACGGCTATAATTTCGCCGCGGATCGTCGATCGTTCTCCGTCGCTCTTCGTTCGGCATTTAAAAATCAGGTCGAGATAAATTGATTTGCAGCAAAAGCAACGGACGGAGATAAAAAAATGGAACAAAAACTAAGAGCGGGAAGAATTGAAAGTAAAAAAGACGGTAGCAATTTTTCGTAGCGTGTTGGTTTATTCGAGGACGTATTCGAGGGACGCATCACGGTTCCTACACTTACGACAAGCCATAGAATAGGATATTGAAAAATCCCCGTCTTACACTGACACGCTACCGCTCTCCTCTCGTCTCGTCGTTCTTTCCTTTTCGCTTCTCGTCCGCTACCAGCCGAGGATGAATGCGTGCGAGGGTGCCACGAATGGTAGCAGGTGCGCCGCGTGAATTTATCGCGGCGAAGGAGCTCGACTTATGAGCGCTGCTTGTGATTCGAGTCGACCAAGAAGTTCGCTCCACGCTCGGCCAGTGATCGATAATCTTTCAGCTTGGAACTGACAGTACCGAGACGTCCTTCCCTTTCGTCGATCGATTTTTGGGGATTCTTCGTCGCTACAATTACGACACTTTTCGCTAAGCTTAGACCCATTTGCTCCCACAAAATGATAATATAGAAAATCGTCTTCCAAATATTAAAAAGGAAAAGTTATCGAATAAAAGAATAAATTAAAGACAAAAGAAGGAAATTGTCTCAGAGCTCGGACGTATGCATTCGTTTGGTTAACTAAGAAGGGTCGCTTCGTTCAATCGGTTGTCGAACTTGACGTAGAAAATGCGCGTATCATAACGCGATATATTCTTGGCCCAAAAAGCGTTCTCGATATTGGCACGGTTATGTGAGGGAAGACGGTAAAGGTGAGACGTTGGAAACATTTGAAATCAGTGCGTTCCCCGGGGACACCTCGTAAATCGTGCGCCCCGTTGTTGGCGCCTTTCCACGTGCCACCCCCCCTGGTTCTTTGCCTCTCTACATCTTGCTGCTTTCTCTTCGTGCCTTGAATCCTATCTCTGTTTTTCTTCCTTTCTCTCATCGTCTCTCTTACGCACGAAATCCAGGGAAATCCGAGAAAAATCGCGTTATCGCTAACCCGTGAAACAGAAGCCGTAACAGAAAGGACGACTTTAGAACGCTCGGGGACAAAGTATTCTTTCACAGCCGGTAGAGTAGTATCGCGAGTTTCATATGTTTTTCTCTTCTCCTTTTCATTATAATCTTCCCATCTGTTTTTCATTAACCGGTGGATTTTTATAGCGATATTATCGATGACGATAGAAGTCGGATGACGACGTTGATAATTCTTTCCTCTTGATAAATCTTTCTCTTCCTCGATGCCAGTTTCGTTCGTCTGCTCTCGAAACGAGCTATATTTGAAAGCTGTTCATGATCGTAACACCACTGTACGCTCTTTTTCCTCCCTAGAAAATTTATCGTTTCCTTTTAAGGGAACAGCGTAACTTTAAAACCTCGCAACATTCTTTACGAAGCGTAAGCCTGTCGTGTTTTCAGTTTTTCCTGCGATATTTTCCATTTTCGGTAACTTCCGAACGAGAAATTCGGCTTTTAACGCTGCTGAATTATTTTCACTTCGATGTCTCGTTGGCTGCTCTCTGTGTCACGATAGAAAAGTTCTTCTTCATCAGGGAAAAGCTTTCCCACGGTTTTCGCGCCGTAGATTACAATGCTCGTGCACCGTGTTCCCTTCCTCTTCCTTTTCCTTTTTTCTAGTTCTTATCGCGCTTTAGCTTTCTCATCATCTTCATTCGCGTACAGTTGATTTTTCCACGCAAACGATCCCAATATTTCAGAAATATATGTAAACACGTCGAACGAATAAAAAATAGAAAATTTGAGGAAAAATAGCAAATGAAAATTTCGCTTCCGTTGTATGCATCTTTTCTAGCAATGCGTTCGGTGACGTGTGTGCGCTCGCGGAGTAATTTCGATGGCCGCGGTACGTCCGCTGTTTTGCAAATATTGATCGTGAAAAAATAGTCGGTGTCTCCGATACGAAGACAGCTTCAACAGGGCGGCGTGAAATCGGATTTCTCATCGAGGATCGTGTAATCTGGGTCGAGCGTATATCGTTGTTACCGTAGAATATTGGCGATTGTTCGATACAAATTCAACCTCCGTTCGCCTAGCGTTGTCACTGAAAGAAAAGAAGAGAAAAAATGATCGGGAGAACGAAAGCAACCGCTGGTTAAAGTCATCGAGAAGAAGCTCCAATATTTGGTCTCTTCGAACAGAAAATTGCATATCGCTACTGGGTTGATCGAACGAGCCTCGATGGCAGATTAACGCACTCCCCTCTCGTTGCTGGTGATATCCAAAAAAAGCAGAATTTTTACTCTTCTCGTAAAAATAGATCGAACGATTGTTACAATTCGGGCAGATACAGAAAAATTCTACGTTCGATTAAATCGACTTCGTGCGAGTTTTAACAGCGTTGTCCGAGAATCGTAGCAAACTTGAATTGGAATCGAGTTCCGTGGGAACGTAGGATACGGTGGGTTATAATTCACGCGTATCGCATGCATAAACGGCGTTGTTGTCACCAAAGTTGAAACGAACGGGCAACGCCAGACGACGTCGATCCCGTTAATCGACTGTAAGCACTTTGCTCCGACTGGGACGATTTCCGCTAGAAACGCTTCGCAAATTGAGTTCGTCACGGTCCGGCGAATTAACGTCTAATAGTCTGTTCTCGAGAATGGAATTAATTATTTCGGCTTCAAGTCGTTGATATTAAATGTGTCGATTAACATTCTGATATAACGGCGACCAGTTACGTCAATTTCGTCTGTTCCGCGCGTTAAAGTTGCCCGATGGCCCATCGCTTCGTATCACGTCCAAGTTGCGATTATTCGACACTTGTTTCGCGCGTTTCTTCGTATTTAGGCGGATTCGGTAATCGAATAATTTATGGAGGCCAGAGAGGAAACGTTTCGAACGACGTCGATTTCGCGATCCGATTAAATCAAACCTTGATCGTCGCTGTAATCCGATCTAGCAGACTCTTAAGCAGCTTACTTCTCCGTTTGGTATTAATCTACTGTATTAAATACCTTCTAAATCAACAGGAGAAAAGAAGTATTTTAGCATGTGCGCAAGCTCGGTTAAAAGATATGAAAGGTAAACGAAGAAAATAACTTCTAACGGTGTTTTCATCGGAAATAGCCAAGAATATCTAAAACTTAGGTAACTACTTAGGTACACGATGCGTTCAACCGTTCCATTAGATCTATGAAGACAAATAGATCACGAAGTCCAACGAACCTGAGATAACGCGAAACTAAGCTGCTAGGGAAAGAAAGGTCGGTTCCTTGCGAGGAGTTAAAAAGTTACGGGGAAACTTGTTACAACTGCGAACGGTAAAAACGAACTCGGAAGAATATTATTGATTCGTCGGAGTACTCGAAGACTCTTGTTGTACTTGCGGTACAGCCGGGGTACACTTCGAAACGCTCGTAAAACGTTGCTCCTAGTGGCAGATTTTTATCGTCGAAGGATCTAGCGACGTTCTTCGAACGATCTCGTTACACACGCGCGCACCATCGATTATACATCTCTAAAAAATTTTCTATATTTTTAAATATCTCGGCGACAGATCATTCTTCATCGATAGAAAACTAAATTATCGACGTGACAACGATAGTCGGAAGATACGAAGAAATATCGCTAAGCGTTAATTAGTTTCCTAAATAAGTGGAACGACTTGAAAATTCGTAATTCACGTGAGCTGATAAAAATGGGAGGTGCCTGGAGATATTTGATCGGGAGTGTATAGGTACATTACGCTGCGCGTGCAAGCAACAGATCGAAGCGTTAGCGTTTCTATAGTAGCATTCGCGGTGGAAAGCGATCGACGTGAAATTTTCCGAAGAATCGTGATCGAGATCGGTGTCGAAAATGGGCCGGTTCGGGCCGTCTGCCTCTAAAGTGGCTATATCTCGGTGTCAGGAGCCGGAGTCAGGGATGTCGGGTGACATTGACCGCGGGAGCAACCCCCGTGGAGGGTCGACGAGGTTTTCGCTGGCGCGTGGAAACGGCGCTTGCGCTCGCCACGTTCTCGTGCAGCCGGGTTCGCGAAGAAAGGGGCGACGGGGTAAAACACAGTACGACCCTGGACGGCCAAGGGGTAACGACACGTCCATCGAATATAAATCCTTGTTTCCCTCGTATCGAAGTTCCCGCGGATAGGCGACCGCGTTCTCCGTCGCAGCATCGAGAATCTCGACGCGATAAAAACATCTCGGCGTCGTTTGTCCGCATTTCGTGCGTGTTAGGCGCGTGAAGCGTCGTCCTCTGGCGCGTGTATATTTGCCCGTGTCGTGGTACTCGTTAGATACGCCTAAGCTCGTCCGGTTGATCGTGCTTTCGTTTCTTTTGGTGGGTGATCTGCGATCTGCGAGTGTGTGCACTGCGTGCAAACGTGTGCCGCGTCTCTCTCGGAGTCGCGTGGCTTTGTTATGAAATATACCATGTAAGTATAACCAGTAGAGCGTGTATGGTGTTGCTTCTTAGCGAGAGAAGTAGTGGCAGCAGTAACGAGAAGCTGTGTTTACCGGACGTCGATTTCGAGTTGCGAGCGCAGCCGGCACCTCGTGGTCCCGACACTTCGACCGGTTTTCCGTTTCTCTCTGTTTATAGGTTCGGTTACGTTTCACGCGGGTTACGAGGTTTGCAAATTCACGAAAATGCTCGGTAGGAAATACGATCGCCCGATGTATATTCCATGTATAATACACGTGTCGAACGAATAATCAAAACGAATGGCTATTACAGCGAGAAAAACACTTTACCCTGCAGATAAATACACGAATTATTAACGTGATAGCTTTTGCCGGATAATTCCCTTGACAGAATATATTCGTATATTAATAGGATATTTCGAGATACGGTCGATTTAAAGGAAAGGGAGGAATAAGTCGGAAGCGGATATGCGCGAGACACAAAAAACCGATACGTGACTCCAATGGATCTAATCTTATCGGTTTAATTCGGTCTGGTAGACGGGTTTGAATAAGACGTAGACCTACCATTCGTTTTTCCTTCGCTTTCATCAGGTTTTCACGACTCGCTGTATATCGAGTCGACTGAATGGACGCGCGGCTCATATTCGACAATTCGTATGCACGGCTCATAGTCGAAAGTTCGGCTGGTTGCTCGCTCAAAAGACAATGGTCGTGCTTCACCAGCTATTTATGCAACGTTTCATCGATGTATCCGTCGAATAACGCGAAAGCGAAATCCCGGTACTGACTTTGCTTTCGATCCTTTCTTTCTCGCGAACTATGCTACGCTTCGAAAAATCATCGAGCAACGATGTATTACGTACAACGCGTTATACAAATTCATCGGACTTTAACCGATACTTTGTTTCGTACGCGTACGGTAGACAGCGTGGCTACGACTAATATTTGTAACGGGTAATTATTCGCGATTAATTGATTCGAACGAAGCCTCTAATTAAGGGGACGGACAGAGGATGAGTGGAACAACGTGTCACTGGTTCTGCCCGCTTGGAATTTCAATGCTGACCGTGTCGCTAAATAGGCAAATAAAATATTTGCGTTGGATCGATTACGTTTGAAAATTTCGAGCTGAAACTCGCGATGTGAAACGTGCGTGGGGGTCGAAACGTCGGCACGTCTCATCTCGTTTAATCATCGACGCCAACGGCTACATTATTAACTGGGATTCTAGGTTGATAGATTATTCACGTGCCGCCCGTAATAACGTGAAATTAATTTATTCGATGACCGAGTAGAGATCGACCGCCGGGATAAGCCTAGTGTCGATTAAATTATCAAGTGGTGAAAATTAGAACGTCGGTATTGACGTTTCCCGATCGACTCCTTTCCTCCATCTGACTGCTCCACTTTCCATCCGTCTCTGTACGCCCGGCAAACTAGCGATTTTCCTCGTTTCTGTTCGGTGGCGTTGATATTCCGGTACAAACAAAATTCTCCCGTTCACCGCGAGTAAATCTCCCGTAGACAGTGGCCCGTTCCATGCAATTAGTTTAACACTTAACGCGCTAAAGCGAATCACGTGCCACGTTAATTCGGATTTGCTGATGTTATCGCGGTACATCAGCCAAGTAAGCGCATTTCTGTTCTGGCTGCATTGTGTTTGTTCGTTCCGCGGAAATTTCGAACGGCCCATGTCTGCCGCACGAAATCTCGGAGTCTGTTTTCCACGCTCGTTTCCGTACTTCGTATGCTAAATCGAAGGAGGTTAAGTAGTGGCGCAACACCTTCCGCAAATTTAACGGATAAACGAATGACGCGTGTGTACGGTCGCGAAACAAGTGCAACGAGTTTGTAATAATCCTTCCATTCGTACGAATTCGTATCGACGCGTTTAAAAATGAATTTCACGGTGAGCTCGATCGCGTTAATTACGCTCAGACGCTAGCTTTTTAATACAAATTTAATCAGCGATTCTGACACAGAAATTGCTTCGCTTTATTTACGTAGCGATTTCAATCGATTTCGCGTTAGCCGATTTCTGCAGCAGCGTTAAATCTGAAAAAGGCGATTCGGAACGATACCTGTGTAGAGTTGGCCGGTTCTGATATTAATTTCGCGACAAACCCACCTCTTCGTTTCTTTCTTCTCGAATGCTCGGCATCCCTTTTCCTTCTGCCTCATTTGCGCGCAATGGCCGCGTTCGTTACTCTCTCCAAAGTACCTAAGACGCTCGAAGTCACAAGCTTCTCGGCATTGTCGCGTTCTTTTTGCTCGTTTCGAGCGTCTCTACTCTTGAACTTCCTTCCTCACGAACATTCCCTATGATTTCGAGCGCGTTGCCACGAATTTTAGCAGTTCGAAGCACGACGAAATTGGCTACTTTTATTTCGCTGCATCTTCTTGCTTCAGCGTGTGTATGCCCTTTCAGCCTCCTTAAATACACGCGACAGCGCCTGCTCGCTTCCAGTCGCGTTTATGCATTCGCTTTGCCAGCGCGAGAAAACAAAGACTTTCCAAAGTAAAATGTTTTCGTGGGACGGTAGCGCATGTTGAGTCTCAAAGCAACGTTACTTACGACAGGCAAAGACGGCGGATGAAATCGCTTCTACGCGGCGATCACGCGTTTCCTTTCCCCCGGAAACGAATCTTTAGGCAGACGTATATCGATACAATGTCTCGATGTTTTGATTCTGCGTGTCACGTATTTTCTGATACCGTTCGAACAGCAGGAATATCGCTTTCTGTGGCCCTGGGGATATTTTCAAAAGATTGCGTCTCATCGGATCACCGATTCGTTCTGTACGTTGTATGTTTCGTTAGTGTAATTTTCCTTCCTATGGAAAAAAAGAAAAAATATCTCGTTTACTTAACGTACAATTTGTTGATGAATATTTTCATACAAAACGATATTATTTTCATGGGTTTATCGTCTATTTTATTTTATTTCCTGCCTGTTCTCCGAAGCTTACCTTTCAATTTATCCACAATTTCGTAATTGAAATACATTCTGTCAAAACTAAAGAAACGTTCGCATACACTTTGTTAACACCATCGTAAATGCGATAAGTAAAAAGGAAGAAAACAATGATAATCCGATAGTAAATCCAAAATTTAAAATCTTATTTAGCGGAACAATTTTGTCAGGATTGTACTTGGCAAAGTCGATACGGTTTATTTCGAACACAGAGTAATCCCGACGACACGGTCGCGATTCTTTTAATTCGAATTGCTCGATCGTGCGCGTGTAAAAAGGATTACCCGATTTTCCCCGTTCTTTTTCTTCGTCCTCTTTTTTTTCGAGGGCGCGTCATTAAAATCCTACGAAATAAAAAAAAAAAGAAAAAAAGGAAAGCACCTCGTAAAAGCCGCGGGCGTTCGTTTTAGCAAGCCTGCCCGTGAATCAGGCCATCCGACAGTGGAATCCGCGGCGGAGGGCGTCTGAATTTTATGACGGGGTTTCCATTAATCATCTCATCATTTTGTACCCCCGGCTGGACGGGTTTTATTCAAAGTACTGCCGATTTGAAACGCGGCATCGATTCGTTCTCGTTGAATGCAACAGAACTGCACCGGCCGACCCTGCCATTGTGTTGAATTAAACGTTCGCCCTGTGCCCGATGAAAGCTTTATATATCTCCTACGTTGGATCGGGTTACGCTTGGAGAGAGTGGCCCGATTGCTCGCGGCCAGCTTTCCACGTAAGTTCTAATTATCGCTACCGTTTCGCGGTCGATGGAAAACGAGCCACGCTACGTGCAAATAAAGACAATAGAATTCGCGACGTTCCCCGTATTCGAGTACATTTGCTCGACAGTTGTGAAAGTGGATATGCGATATTTTATGTGGTTTCTTCTTGGGGAGGTGGTTAATAACGAATAAATACAACGATTTATTTAACGATCGATTAACGTACCGATGAATCGTTTAGTTGTTAAATACCTAAATCGTGAAATCTTTGTCGGAATAATTTAGAGCGTGGACTCTGACTATTTGCGTGGTACAGCAGATTACCGATTTCAATATCTTTTTTTACGGTGAAACTCTTTGGAATCGAGGTTCTTTTGTTTTTTAACGAGACGAAAAGATTAAAGAGTTTCCGCAAATTTACCTATATACTAGATTTCTTTCCTTTTACGCTTTTTATCGACGAGTATGCTACACGAAACAATTTTCACGTTTGACCACGATTGTAACAGTTGGGTGGGTACAAAGCGATAATTTACGGAACGATCGACAAATAAAATACAATTTAATTTTACTTGAAATTTATTTTTAACATTCCTCCGACCGCGAAACGCGTTCAAAGCTCTCAAAAGTTGACCAACCAATCTCGTCCCAAGTTTCGAAAGATGCACCGACCTCGATAAGATACGCTTCTGCGTTGTATCGACACGCGAGGTGCGACGTGGGGGTGAAATACTTTAATCCACCGAACGGTTCCGGTTATTTATTACGGCGACACGTAATTCGATAGCGCGGATCGCACCGGTGGAGAGTTTCGTTTGGAAAATAGAAGCGCTAATGGAACTAAGCAGTTGGGCGGCTGGAAACAGGCACGGATAGAATAGACTAGTTTCGCGCTAGTTCGAGGGACAATACCCGACAAATCCCCTTTGCGGCCTCCTCTCTCTGCCTTTGGCTAAAACAATGCGCGATTCTTCCCTGAAAATCACCCACCCGAGATACGGCATAAACAATGGTCGCACTATTGCATGGGCGTGCTCGTAGAAAATCAATGAGGTATAGTTCGAGGTATTCTTTTTACGTAGCCGTATCATTGTCCCGCGAGAAACGAGGGAAGAGCGGCCCGTTTTAAATTCGTGAAACTTTCATTCTAGTTCTCTCTGTCTCTTTTCTCTCGTGTTCCGATTCATTCGGAACTTGCCGTGTCGGTTAAGGCGATTGAGATACCGGAACTATCGTTACGTTTCTGGGTTACGGTTGATTGGTTTACGGAAAAAGTTCACCCTTCAACGAGATTAGCGCCGACTGTTTTATCTCAATTTACCTCGGATTCCTATTTCTTCGAGCCGTTCGTTTTTACTCGATTGCTTAATTTTATTACGATTGATAGACACGCTTATACGTTTGTAGGAAATTTTAACGCCTGGAAATGTATAAAATATTCAAAATAAAAGACCAATTAGAAAATTTAAATGGCTACACGCTTAATTAAGTCGATCGTGCTCATAAAAATACAAATGTACCTAAATATCCCCGGTCTGTTTTGCGATTAACAAACAGAAAAGGTGCAAGGTATATACGTCTGTCGTGAAGCATAATATGCGCGCGTGTACACCGTAGAATCTCGACAAAAATAAGGTTACGCGTCGCTCCATCGTCGCGTCGCCCGTAAAAAACAGAGTAGAGACATTGCACGGACGCGACAACATATTTTTCGGGCAGAGAATCGAGGCTCGTGCGAGTAACTCGGCTGCCAAGACGATTAAAATACCAAGCGAGTGCTATCGGTGGGCATCGTGTACAGATCCCAGACCGAATGACCAGCCGGCCAACCAGACTCGACTCGTTTAATTACCAAATGCAGTCGTCGTCGTCGTCTGTGATCCGAATACGAACGGCTTTGTGCTCTGTGTGTATCCGTTTTTAGGGGAGGATTTGCTCGGGAGCACACGGATTAATCGAGCAGAGGGGAACAGTGCAGGCGTTATCAGTGCGTCCTGCAGATAATGCGTGTCGGGATGCGGCCGCAGATAGATATAGAGATAGACGGACAGGGGTAGAAACGGTAGACGAAGAGGGAATAGCGCGTGTCTGTCCATTCGACCCTATCGTGCGAAATAGCCGAGCGTGTTTGCTCCTCGTAAACTACCCCCGATGCGCGTGCCTTCGAACCACCTCTACCTCCCTTCCGACCAAGTACGCTGGCTCTCCCCTGTCGCATACCTACGTACGATGTCGCGCGAGACGTCGCGTACTAACGCGTCGCATTGTCCGGATTTACATACGTCGAGATACGTATACTCGTTTTCAAGGCCACAAATCTTACACAGTCGTTGCCGTCGTTGCCGTCGTTGCCTCGGTGGCCTTCGTGATCGTGGGTCATGGTCGGTGCAATTAAATCGGCGCAGAGATGGAATTTCCATCCAACAACCAACGACAAACGCACGAAGCTGCGGCGGATTGTTTGCTTCGGCGGATTTCAGAAGTCTAGAACAATCGAGACCTGCCACTGTCACGTGCCGATCATTTGTTTACGGTGGATATTGCGCGGGGATTGAATTCTCTAGGCTAGCACTGAATTCGAGGTTTTCTCTGGCCGTGAGTGCGTGATCGGTTTTTCAAAAGCATCGGGTTACATTGTCATACCACGCATCAAGGGCATGCTCTTTTCAAGGGGTAGCTCTCTGGGCCGTTGTCGCGTCACGCGAGTCACTTTTTCGGTTTAAACTCGTAATTCGACATGCCGCGGCAGCGTCAAAGCGACCACTGTGTTTGTACATACTTCGGCGACAAGTTAATCCGACATTAATATGCGTGCAGCCGCGTGTTCAGTCGGTCGAAATGTACATATAGTCAGATTGATAAATTGACCGCATCCTATCGTTCCGCGAGTATTTGATTTTCAGTTGCGAGGGTCCAAACGAGCAGTTGCCTCTGTTCTTTCGTCATTAACGAAGTACTCGGTAAGCGATTCGCTGTTATAATTGAATCCGGCATCGGAAATTTGGCGAAAAAGTGGAATTTCCACGATATCTCTCGATCGTCAGGACGAGTTGCCGCGGATAATAACTTTTGGAATTTTGTCGTGCTTGACAGTAATTTAAATTCTCTCTCTTTCTCTCTATCTTTACGTCCTAACATCTTTTGTAACGTTGGTACGGCGTTATCGACATCTGACGTCTGACAGGGAACCAGGCATTCGACTACAAAAGGTATAAGTGCGTTCAGTCGAAAATTTGCAACTTTGAGACGCGTTTAACCGACGAGAGACGACTATCAACGCGATTAAACGGCTCGTTTCGTTTCGATTTCACCGAGTACAAGCAGAATCTCGACACGCAACGACGATACCTTGAAATTCCCAGGCGGACGTCGCGTCGGCTGGAGATGGTAACTTCACGCTGTTTTGACGCGGTATAATAATTTCTCTGGAGACCGAGTTTCCGCCTAATCTGTGCACGCATGCAGACACGCGCGCGGCGCAGTCGACGAAAAATGCGTTCTCATCGATCGCAGGTTTGCCAGGGATCGCTGGAACGAGTCAATAGCGGAATATCAATATATTCGAAATCCATATTTCATTACGCCACGAAAATTATCTGGCTGGGATCGCCGAGCTGCGAGAACGATTTCAAAATTTTTATGACATCAGCATCGTCCGAAAAGTTCTATCTTTCTCTCGTTCCGGTCGTGTAAATCCCTCGTGCTTTTTTCCCCAATGTCCTTTCTTGCCACCGTTATCGTTCTTTTTATTCTCTCGTAGATTTGTCGGAAGTTTTGCGCGGAATAATCGAAACCAATATCTAGATGTCGCAACAATTATTCCCCTGATGTTTGACAACGTATCTCGTATGCATATATTCGTACGCGATAACGCGATCTATCTAATCCATTCGGTGACATATGTATCCAAAATTGAAATACACAAACAGTCGAGGTGCATTGTTTCGCTTCTGTTTATCCAACAACAGATACGTTATCTTTAGCCAGTCGTAAATTACCATCGCGTAGTTGAGTTTTCCAAAGCTCAATTCGAAATTCAAAATTCAAAGTTGGTTATCGTCTGAACCCAACGGAATTGAAAGGTCGACATATCGTGTCATACTTCTCTCTCGTAATCCTCGTACATACATTCCATAATCTGACAGACGAAGAATCCTACAAAATTCTCATCTCTTTCTCAAGTAACTTTTGACTCTGGTGAAAGTCTGTTTGCCAGTGAAACGACGTATAATCTCAAGAAAACGAAATTAACGGCCGTTTGGTGATGTTAAATATCTTGGTAGGACTGTTTCTCAAGTTCCACGAGACCCGCCCTCTTTGCTTTTCATTCTCCGGCGGAGGTCTATTTACGAGTGAAAAATCTAGTGGTAAAAGAGATGCCTGAGAGAGAGAGAGAGAGAGAGAGAGAGAGAGAGAGAGAGAGAGAGAGAGAAATGGAGCTCGAAGGTGGTAGTAGACTCGGAGGTATCTTGATTGAGATATGGTAACGTGGCTGGGTAGTTAAGGGGCAATTTCTATGGATGTTCGAATGCGTAGTGGCGTTCCGCGTGCGTCGAAGCAAGCGATAGAAGCGGCGAGCAGAATGGAAAAGAAAATAGGAGAAGCTGAAAAAAAGGACGGACGCAAAGCGGGCTGGCGGATAGAGCAAGAAAGGGGCACTCGCAGGGTGGTGGATCGAAGAGGGAAGAAACACGAACTAGGCGGGTAACTCGGCATGCTAATATCGGATATTCCCGTACGTTCGGTCCATCTGTTCGGGGAACGTTTATTCGGCGCTTTATTTCCGTTATGCGGATGAATGCCGGCGGACCAGGACTCTATCGGGACAGAGTTTTGTAAAAAAAAAAAGCAAAAACAGAGAAAGAAGAAAGAGAAATACAAAGAGACAGAGCAGAGGAAAGTCGACGCGACGCAAACAATTTCTTTCGACGGTTCTCACGAGGAAAAACAACGCGAAAACTTGTCCAAACTTGCGATGCTAGGTTATCGAGACGAGCATCGTGAAACTCGAGGTTTCCTCGTCTTTCCCAACCGTCGTACGGTGTACTTTTATGAAACTGGTTAGACGCGTTATGTTCCTGCTTCCCGGGTTATTTTCTTTACAACTTTCTACGTTTCGTATCGATGGAGGATCGTTAACGATACTATTAATTAATTAACGATGCTATCAGTGCGCGTTTTGACGAAGAACCATATCACTCATAATCTGCGAACCGTAGATAATATAATACAATCGTCGAGCAATTATTCGAGCGATACACACGATATTGTGTGAGTCTGAGCAAGTTCGATACCGGAATCATATGCTGTGTTGCATCTTCAATTACGGCCAGGGACTTCGGTTGCGGATATTCGGTTACTCGGAAGCGCGGTCGAGCGAATGATAACGAGCGTAGTTTGCACAGAGAGTCGTCGGGTTATTCCGTGAAAAGGAGCGACAGAACGTGTCCGTATTCCTATTAATACGCGAGTTTTTCGAGGAAAGGCGCCGCCGGAGAATGATTAGAGAGAAACGATGGCATCCTCGGCTCGTCTCTCGTATGTGGGCCACTGGAATGGCGCCCTGTTGCTTTTAGTTGATGAACCGTCCCTGTTTCCAACAGTTGGCTTCTGCTTTAATCACATTCCAGCTGACGTTCCAGCGAATGGTCGCGATTTCTGTTGACGCAGGATGCTTTTGGACGTCCGGGATGATGGATCGAGTTTTCCACGCTTGAGAACGACACGCATGAGCCGCGCTGCTTTTCCTCGATTGCAACGCGAACCACCTTGCTTCGTGATATTACCGAGCTTCCCATGTAACCCAGTTTTTTAGGTCTTGGAATTATTCGACGTGTTCTTCGCGAATTTAAAATCTTTCGATTCAGGTTATACGTAGATCGAACGCGTGTACATATATCTATATATGCCGCATTACACTTTGTTTTCTGATAACGAAAGTTTAGAAAGCTTTTGGTGTCTGTCGACGAGCAATTGCCGTGTACAATGTTTCTCTCAGACTTTCGACGAAATTTACATATTTCTCGATAAGAGGGTTGCTGTTTCTTTTGGTATCTAAATTTCCCTACTTTCGTATTCAAAACTTTGCTGAAACTCCGCGAAGATGATCGGTATACGGAGGGAGTTTGCTCCTCGACAGATAGTAAAAACTCGTAGCTAATTTGTATACGCGTGAAGAAGATATTTTAATCAACAGCTTGTTCGACTTGTTAATTTCATAACGTTTTGTATATATATAACGCTTCGCGTTTTCATCCGTAAACTGATAAAGCAACCGGAACAACGAACAGTGCAAATCTGTTGCCACGACTGCGAATAATCTCGAGACGTAGAGGGCCAGCGGTGAGGTACGCGAGAGTTATTTGGGTTAAACGTGGAAAATAAATTAAGCCCTGTTTACTGTGCGATAAATCGCGCGCTTAAAATAAACAAATAGGCCCGCGTGGCGTTTAAGTGAGTCGTTAAGATGTTCAGCTGCGCACGAGCATTATTCAAGCCCGTTCCGCTGTTCTCTCTGTTTCGAGGCAAGTTCCCCGACGTAGGAACGCGTGGTACACAGCGCTGTATCTCGTGGGATTTTGCCGCCGTTATCGTGAGTAACACGGTCCATTATCAGCAGCGGGACGGCTAAAACGAAGCGTATCGGAAAGCACGTTGGAAGAACAGAGTCACGCTTTTGCGCGCTCGCAAGTTTCTCAGCGTTTGCGCGCGATATTGTGCGTATAGAAAGGCTCGCGTTCTACTTAACAAGATTCGACGAGAGAGGCGAGTTTGCACGTTAAACGCGTCACCGTTGGTTATATAATGGCGGCAGGAAGTACTTTAAATTAAAAGCTCAAATTGCGTTCCTGTCGACGACATTTTAATTACCAGCTGCGGCCTCCAGGTGAAACAGCGAGATTTTAGTTAATGAAACCTTAGGCAAACCGGGCGTTGTCGAGAAACGATTCAACAACGACCTTTTGATAATCGTTTTCCTCGCTTCTCTACCAGCGCCTCGATCATCCTTTCCCGTCGTATTAACATTTCCTCGTCTCTCCAGTCGGTCAGAATCTTTCGAATTTCGTAGATTCTCGCGAGCTTCGGTAAACGCGTTAATTGGATATCAAGGGTATAGAACCTAGGTCTTTGATGTTAACTCGGGCCGTGTTTGATTTCCCCGTTGCATCTTACAGCTTTTCAAGGTGTTTAACGTCGTTAGGACCGGAACTCAAATACTTTCAGTTTTACCTGGCTTTCCTCTTGTCCGTTCTTCCTTCGCCCGTCCATCGTTCCAGCCACGTGATTTTCCTTCATACCGTGCGTTCATGCCTTTACCGTCTACCGGAATCGAGAACGCGTTAATATCGCGCATTCGTTTATGCGCGACGTCGATTCGGTTGTAACGAAGTTGCGAGTTTCCCTTGGTATTTAGTAGCGCACAGGGAGCCATCAGTGACACGTATATCAGTCGATTGTTGCGTTTCTTGCTCGCCTGACGATGGAACAACCGTAACTCGATCGACCGTCCCATAACACTCGACAAAGCGATTGTAATTGTTTTCGGTCGATCGGGAAGCTGATTGTTCCATAAAAGGCGACGCTCGAATGGTTTGTCTCTCGAATAATCGGGAAATTCGTTTAGCTCGTAATAACTGCCTTTAACGAACACATCGAGCAACGAACACTCACGATATAGCAATTTAAACTAGATTCAAGTAATTAAAGTTTGATTAGTTACGGAGATTTTAGAACACAGCGCCGATTTCACCCGACAATCGTCAGTCGCTCCAGTTTTCTTCCTCGTGTCTACTATTTTCGTCTTTGCGGCAATTCCCCAATGAAAATACGATATTCTCCATTCGAATCGACTTCTCATCGATTTTTTACAGTTCCGGTTTTTTTTTTTTTCAATTACGATAACGTGTTGCTCTACCAATCGTGCAGCGTGTATCTGCAATCGGTCAGCGATTGTCTTGCGAACAGATTCGCACGGCTATCTTCTCACGGTCCTTGGTCGAATGTAATTGAATCGATTCTTGGTTAGTCTGACGGCGATTCGAAGGATTTAGGGGAGATTCAGGCTAACGATTTGCCGATACGTTACGTGTACGGCGATAATGGCTGATGCGGATCGATCCAACTGACCAATGATTTACCGTTAATGGTTCTGTACCGTGTATTGGGATCTCGAGTTTGCGGACTGATCGATGATGTTTCGTTAAATTTGCATCGACGGTTTAACCGCACAGGCGTTGCAGATGTCGCGGTTCATCCGACTGTATCCTTTAACGTTTCCAACTCCCGCCTCCGTCTTTCTTTCTTGTCTCTTTTGTTTCCCGCGGTCAAGTTGACTGTTACTACCGAACAATTATTAATATCTATACGAGTACCGTCTATATGAACATCGTTAATCTGGTAATAGCGATAAACAATTTACGAAGCTCGTATAATAAGAATGCACTGGTGCTGCGTACCACGTATGATTTTCGTTCATAGAACAATAGAAATTCACGACCAGATAACTAGATTTAATGGACAGGAATTCATTGAATCGGCTATTAATTAAGATTTCATTCGAATAAATTGTTAACGTGAAACGAATAAATCGTTCAGCGAATAATTACGCATACGCGTTAATGTACGTACAAGAAGATCTCATCGTACGCGTTTTTAACCAAATCCGTTATGAGGTTCGCCAATAAACAGCAAACAAAAGACACATTAAATCTGTATATGCCCATTATATAGACGTAGAATTATATGGTTTATAGATCCGCGTTATTTCCCTCGAAGAACGTCGGATCGACGAGAAAAGCGTTCTTCTTTTAGACCGTTCTGGACGTCCGTCTGGCGAAGTAACACGGCTGCAGCTTTTAACCGTCGTAAATGACGGCCCAAGTGAACGTTTAAGTCGTTTGGCGGGGATGCATCGAGGCGTACGTCTCGTTCCCAGTGGCTTCGCGGAAAATCGTCGACCTAAAAGAAGTCACACTTTGCTCGACGAATTACAGCGAATTCATCGGCGTCCGTTTTGTTTCTAATTTCGTTCGACGGCGATCGTATCGATCTGCCAGCCGTGTTTAAAGGGGAACTAAAGCCTAATAGAGAAGAGCACCGGTCAGTGCGAAATGACCGTGCTTAAACGGTTCTAAACGATAAATCTTACACCCTTTTTGCCCGCCAACTGTAATCCTACAGTTAGCTTCACATATGTTACCCGCTTACGCAAACATCCCGGCAGAGCTTAAAGCCTGTTTGTGCAGTCAGGAAGTTGCTTCGCCCGTACATAAAATTCCATCGTTTCTCGGTCTACGAAATATTCTCTTTCTCTCCCTCTCTTTCTCTCCGTTCTCGGTTCTGGACGCGATTGTTAAAAATATTCATTTTATCTTTTACATACTCTTATTATTTATTGTAGTATTTAGTCTTTCTATTATTTTTGAGTTTGTTTATCACTTACTTACTTGTACTAAGCGTGCTAGCATTAACCTCGGCTCAGTGTTGCGTAAAGAATTGCGTCAAAGTTTGATTATTCTCGGAGCAGAATATCGATGTCGGTGGAGTCAGAGGACAAACAGTGGATCGGTAAATTCCATTTACGAAGCCACAAGTCCTTATCTACAGTATCAATAACGAAATGTTTTATGGTCTAGACTTAGCTTCCAGAAATGTCAATCTTGTAAAATTGTAATGGTTCGCGAAACGATTACGCGACCATCGACCAACTAGCGAGCAAACCGATGGAACGGCATTAACCGTGGCCTTTCGCCGGATAAAATTTCTTACTGCGCGGAAACGATAGTTGGAACCGAGAGGTTAGGTGTGGAGGCTGGAAAACCGGAGGTAGGTTAATTAACTGGAGGAGAGCTATTACAGTAATTTATCGGGGTAGTACACGGGAGCACGGATGTAGAAAGGAGGACGGGCTACTTAGTGTGCGAAGTCTGAAACGAAGCAATCCGCAATGGGCATGGTAGGCCGGCTAAATCCACGAACAATGGTGAAACTCGGCGAAAGAGGGCGACGCGCAAACGGCGATTGTGATGGTTGTAGCGGCGGCGAGAGAAAAGAGCCCGGAGAAGGTGTTGAGGGGGCGGTTGCCGGTCGGATATCCGGACTACGTATATAAAAATCAATGGTAGATCTTCCCTGCGGTACTCGTTATTGCACCAGGCGGCCTTACCTGGAGTATCATCGTCGGATTCAAAGCTGCCGGGGCTTCGTCCCGTCGGGGAGTTTCTTCTATTCCGTAGAATTGGGGTAGAAGAGGGTTACGACGCGCGGGGCGGATACAAAAGGAGCGGCAACTGGAAGATGAAAAATACCAGTCGGAGAAACGTTGCTCCGATTGTTTGAATCACGTTACGAAAGAGATGATAGTGGCTAAGCAAAGGTGTCACGACAGGTCTCGCGTGCACCTTGATCGCGTTCCGTTTTAATCTCTTTCCGTTTAGTAACTGTGTGATGCTTCGAACGGCAATGGGGTTAACTTTACGAAAGCAGTTAAAGACAACGCAGCAAGTTAGGGTTATCCGAGTCACACAAGGTTCGACGTTTTGAAATTCCATTTTGAACTTTGCACAGAATAATCGAACTTCTTAATAACAATCTTTGTCGAAGGAAGAAACGGGGAAACGAGAGAATATCGTGTATTTTCGGCGCAGCATGATATTTCGATGAACCTTTCAAGGTATACGTGTCTCTCTGCAACGGACGATCTTCCGGTCGTACGACGTCGTTCGTATCTGCCTTGTCGGAATTTCATTGCACGTTTTGTCATCGACTGTGCGGTACATTTTTGCCAGGAGGATGTAAGACTTAAACTCGAGCCCCTCTCGTCCTCTTTTTGCAAGCTGACACGTTCGAGTTTTTGTCCTTGAAGCTGACAGCCCAGAATGATGTCGGTAGACATCTTCCGTCGTCGGGGGATAAAACGACGCCTCGCTCGTGTGTGTCGGTTGGTAGCTAAAGCAAAAGTAGCTTAGTCCGGAACGAGACTTCTCCTGCTGGAACGATGTCAGAGACAAATAGCACCGGATGCGCTCTTCTCTTTCTGCGTCGTCCTCTCTTTGCCACGTGGGCCTCGTCCACGCAGCTACGTTACAGCGTCGTTTCTGTGAATTTGCGAAGCTTTCTTCGTTCTTCTTCCATCGCTGGAATTTAATTTACAGCTTTCCATACGTTCTAGCTCGACGACGTTCTTTTCTTTTCAGAAATTTATCCATTTCCCAAGGAGAATCGTTTGTCCGTAGACGAGTCGTGCTGCCAACGATCGTTAAAAGCAGGCGATACGTCGAACCGTCTTCTGAAATATTTTTATCCGAAGGGGAGAAGACGAAAAAAGTAGACGATAAAAATAATACCTTGTGATCTTGGAGCAGAAGTAATCATGGTGGGCGAGATTGCACGTGTCACACGAGATGGACGTACTCTGGTTTTCATAGGGCACAGGAAGCCAAGTAACTTTACGAGTTCAGGATTCGATTTTTCGATCTCTTCGGGGGTTGTTACGCATGCGATACGAGCCGCATGGGATTATTTTACCGCAGGCCACAAGGGGGTCGTAGGAATCGCGCTGTAAAATCCCTCGCATTCTTGTCTTTCACATTCGTCTGGTACACGTGGTTCGCTACTCGTGCGCTGTTGACACTGAAGCTTCACACGTGTGCACGAAGGGAAAGTTGGTTCGTTCGTACGTGTACAACCCTCGCGCTCTGAAGACACGTCGCCGACTCTTACCACCGTCTCACGTAATCCGGAACTCGTGTAATTTAGGTTCGAATCCGGTTCCATTGAAATCTTGTTTCGAACGACGATTATATCTTCGTGAAAATGTCAAATTAGCCAGTCGAACGAGCGATTCCTCGTTTAACGGGCGATTCGAATATTTCTCTCTATCCACCGTGTAGCATTCTAAAGATTTAACATTCTTGAGAGTGTCCACGATTAAAAAATGTTGATCCTAAGATATACTAGTTTTACCAAAACTCTGTTTTTTCTCATTTTTATGGTTACGACAGAGAAAATAAAGTTGATCTTGACGCGTTGATATCCTCCTTAATGGCGTAAAAAGATTGCTAGGATTAAATTATCGATTGCCGGACGAAAAAATTGCGTTACTTTGAGGGAAAATTCTGGAGTGACACGGAGCGACGCGTGTTCGACTGCGCGAAGCGTTCGAGATACGGGGCAGGATAGGTGTTCATAAATAAAGCACGGCGATTCTACGCGCGTCTCGTCCCGCCTTGTCTTGTGGATTTCCTGAAATATGCATTTTAGGCTTTTGTACGGGTCCACGGCAGCTGCTTTTACCTCGTGGAGATACTTCTCTCTATACAGGGGCCCAGCCCAGTCTTTAATAGCGGGTTTCACGGTGCTGTACATCGGGTTGCTTGCAAAGGAGCGTGCCGGCTGAACGAAGGAAAAGAGTAAAGCGGCATCGTGAAAAAAGAAACAGGAAAAAGAAAAAAAGAACTCGCATAAATTTGTTCATCCGGCACAAGCTTTTACCAGCATTCGAAGATCCAGCCAGTTTCCTTATGACTGAAGTTTCTCGGGATTTTATTCTCTCGGTTCGCCACGCCTCGCGCTTTCCTTTTTCTTCATCCGGAATGCGCCGAACGTGTTTCCTCGAATCGTTTTGCTTCGACTAGAATCACTTACGCTCTTCTTGTTCTCTCGCTTTTCAGCTTACCGTGTTTCGTGTTTTACAAGACGAGACTGTCAAGACGGAAGCGTCAAACCGGCAACAGAGGATACAAAAAAAGTGTCGATCGAAGGAACGATTTCCTTGACCCGGTGAATCGATCTCGACGACAATTAAGCGCAATTAATGGATCCTGCTGGTTGACGAATAAGTCAGCTGTCGGAACTCGATGTTTTAAGTGTTGGCAGTGACAGCTAATCGATTTTCCTGGCACAAAGCTGGATGATCGGTCTTCGTGGTTCGTTTGATGTTCGTGGTTAAACGAGTTAATGGCTTTGCAAGTCACCGATCCATTTTTTCGTTCGTCCGCCGTTCATTCAAACTGCATGTGTCTGCTGTACCGCCCGACGCTCGTCCATGTGGTACAAGGATTTGTAAGGGAAATGTCCGTTTTTCTCTTCTTGTCGTGCAAAATCGAAGAAACTCACGTTCGTTCGAAATGAAATTTCTCGATTTTTAACCGCAACTGCAGCTTATCGAGAGAATAAATCTCTGGAACCCCCTACGAGTCCTCAGGTACGTAAAATGAGAAAAGTTTTAGCTCTTCGTTGTTCTTTAAACACGACTGTATATTCGTTTGTACGGCTTCGAACGAAAAAGCATCTGGTTGAAAGTAGGAATTCTTTGTATTTACATTGATAATATCGTGCGCGTGTTCTCCGTTGGATACACGGGCATAGGGACAGTGGGGGGAGGCGTCGCGGTGCGAGGCAGAGATCTGAAATCGTCGAAGAGAAGAGAGAAATGCACGGGAATACGACGTAGCGGCCGTCAAGCAAACAGGTATGCTTCAGAATCAATATTTGCTCGATACACGACGGTACTCTACTCTGAATGCATCCCTCGTCACACAGGCATGCACGAACACACGTTGCCTGTTACTCTCTGTCCGCCTCTCGCCACTCTTATGTGACACGACAGCCAGTGGTTGCCACGTTTCGCTACGACTCGGTACGGGAACGTCGGCAACGCTAGTTTTCGCCCCAAAAGTTTGATTTCGCGTGCATTCGATTATCCTTGCTCGGTGAATATCCTGTGAAATCGTGTTTCCTTTTGTTCGTTCCTTTTGTCTCGAGGTAACGATCGTAATTAGAGTTTCCTGCTGCACTTTGTCTCGAGCTAATTTTCTTCAGGAACGTTTCTTTCGCGACGAACCACCTACGATTAATTCGATTATACCGTGAACTTATTCTTCGCGTTTCCTTCGCTGAGACGTTTTTCGCGTAGCTCGCTGATAAATTTCTTCTCCAGCCTTGTCTCTCGATCCTGTCCACGATATTAGAACCAGCCGGAATATCGTCAAGGCGTCGCACGAGTAAATTGCGTTCACACCCAGTTTCCAGCGCCGCCCTGTTTCTTTAGCTGTCCCTTGTTCCGCTGTTAGGACCGAGGTCGTTAAAAGTTTTTTTCAAATTAAATTGGGCTCAAATCGACGATACCATTTCGTCCGGCCGTTCCTCCTTTAAACACCGTCGGTTTTTATCGTCTCGATAACGAGACGGGGTCGACAGGGGATGAAACTGCTTTTAATAGGCGTCCAAAAAGAGAAAAAGGAGAAAAATAGAAGTTTCTCAGTTTGAACAATTTTACGATCGTGTAATCGATTCTTCTTCTTCGTTTCGGAGATTAGCGAATCTGTAATCGACTTTGTGTTTCATTCCATTCTCGTTACTAATTAGATTTCGCGCGAAGTAAATCCCGTAGAGTCGCGCTAATCAGCTCGAGCCGATAATTTCTTGTTCTTTTTCCAAGACGATCACACGTATTCCCGCAGATTCTATCGCTTGGACGAATCAACGCGCTGCGGATCAGTTTAATTGCACACCTGGAGTTTCCACAGCGTATGCTATACGAGGCATGTACGTACACGCGTGGGCGGAAATTGCTGTTGGCGGCTGGGAATGCCTAAATGTCGATAATCACTTCAACGACAATATTCCGGACTCGACGCCATTGCGTATTATTTGCTTGTGTACTAAACGCGCCCAACCCTTTTCCCGCCCCTTTCCTCGCCCCTATTTCACGCTCCTGCGATACAAAGCATTAATATTTGAACACGTGCACATAGTGGAACGTCGTCGTTTACGAGTATTATTAGATTGAGAGCCTTCGACCGCTAGTATCGCGAGGTTTCCTTATCTGCCACTCTTCCCGGATGATTTTCCAAGCTTTACGTACAGTTTGTTCAACGTAATCGCTTCGAATAATTTCTATTTGCCTTCACCGGTGCAACTAAATGGAGTCGTTTGGGGAGAAATATTAATTACCGACTCGTTTCCTTCAAGAATTAATTGTCGTTTAAAGAGTCAAGAGGTAGAAGTAGAAGTAGGTAGAAGTAGCAGAGTTTTTCTTTCTTCATATTCTTCCGAAATATGCTTCAAAAATAATTTCACCGTGAAGCAGTCTGTTATTATTTTACGCGCGACGTAGAAAAATATTTATTATTGAAAATAATATGGAAGAATGAAAAAATACGTACACTTTTCAGAGATTCTGGCTCTCTATTGATTATAATATCGTAGAATAAAGGATGATTAATTACCTCGAACGTAGCTCTTAAAAATACAGTTATAATAAAACAAATATACAATTTTCTCGTCCGTTTTACGTCGAGATTTTATTGCCAGCAGCGTAGAAATCGTGCTTGTAACCGATCCTTGTTAGTAGAAAATTGGCGAGTGAATTTAATGAATTTTTTAGCACTCTTCGATTTAACACGGCGTGTTATTACGGACGTGTTATTATCTGCAACGAACCGACGCAATGCGTTCACCGAACTTTTATCGCGTTTTCGAATAATCGTACATCGGATAACCGAGAAATCCTAGCGAATCAGTGTTTTGTCAGAGCTTGTTCGCAATTATTGAACTTCGATACCGTTCTTTCTTTATACTTCTTAACGTTACTTTGAGGAAAGTACGCATCGTTGCGTATTTCGTTCGTCATCGTTCGGATTATCATCGGTTTTTTTAATGCGGACTCTCGCGTTTTCGGGGTTGGAAATCGGTACAAAGGCACGTAAACGCGAAGGAGGAACGTACGTAGGAACTTTTTCCCGACTTGAAAGCTTTCGAGGTTCGCATTCAGCGCATTTTTCTCTACATTACGGCGCATATTCGTGCCAAGGGAATATAAGAAAACCTCGTTTCTCAGAACTCGGTACTTAGAAAAACAGTACATCTTCGCGGTTCCATGAAATTTATTTCAAGAGACAGATGACGTGGTGAACATCTTTACATAATCAGTCATCCGCTGGTGGGAGCACGAAGAATATGGTAAAAGGAGCGAGAAAAGAGAAGAAACGAAGAGAATACGGGAGAAGGAGCCGCGTGTACAGGTCCGGGATTTGTCAAAGCTACTGCCGCGGATCACCGAGGGAAAATATATCGTCATAGCTAGAGCGTTATTGATCTCGACACACACGATAAAGCAGTAACGAGACCCGTAAACTAAAAGCACCACCTGGCCACCTGACATTTTACGAGAGAATACCGAGTTCTTTAGCGTCGAACTTGCAAGGGATGTCATTTCAAATTTGCGTGCTCCGCCACGATGATGAAATCGAGTAATGTCTGCGCAGGTACGGTTTCATCTCCTTAAAGTGGCGCGGCTCTATATTAAAGTCGTCCTTCTCTCGGGACCGGTGTCGAACTGGATTCGGAGAATTTCATTCAATTATCCATGATGTGACGAACGTCCGCGAGCTGTAGGTGAGAAATTGAATAGTTTCAATCACACGGTGCTACGTGTGACGAATTATTTAACAAGATTCTATAATCTTTTAACCATCTAGTTTGAAATCTAGAAATTACTCGCGCTATGAAGAAAAGTTGTCGCCCATGTCGGATCTAGAGATGAATCGCCTTTATCCCCCTTTGTTCTCATCGTTATTCCTTCGGCTCGTTCTTCGTCACAGGGCAGGATAAAATCAGGCGCCAAAGACGTCACGCGTGAAACGAGAGTGAAAGAGAGAAAGAGAGAGGGAGGTGAATGGGGGAGGGGGAAGGGGGAAGATAGGAAACGGTATTTTTAATGAGAATCGCGAGGATGTGCACGAATAGTATCTTCGTCCAGGTAACGTCTGCTGTCGAAAGATGGAGCGAAGGGGAATCCTTCAGTCGAGGAGTGAACACTCGAGCCCCGACTATACGGTTAATTATTTACTGGAGTGGCGAGGGTGAGTTCCCTTTTACGGTGTGTTTGAGCTTGCCCTGTCATTGCGAGTGTGCGTGTCACGCGTATGTGTGCGTGCATCGACTTGACGAGGACCCGGCGACGTCTCCGTTGGTTCCGAACTTTCTAAATAAAAGCCAAAATCGTAAACTTCGCCATTTACGTGGCTCGTTAAATGTCGCACGGCCACGCCGGGATTATCGTTCGAACTTCTTCCCACTCTACGTTCGTTTGCCGGTTTTACGACTAAGTAAGCAGTAAGGTCTGATAACTTTCGAGATTAAGCGGACTGACGACCGTAGGAGGAGCGTAAGAATGATCGAAACAAAGCGTTCGCGAGGAGAAAAACAAGAAATTGAACTTAACCGTTAAGACGATTGTTGCCGAGTTACGGAGAATGAACTAAGATTTAAGCCCTGTTTTAGTTCCGCTAAGCCTCCGCCAACGCCAACGCTACTCCGGAAAGCTTCGAAAATTCTTGTTACCGAAGTTGTAGGAAAAAGGTTTGCTATAACAAGCTGATTGTCGCTATGGAGTATCCGGAGTATTTTAAAGCTTTCTCTTGACGCTTTTAGCGATCAGTTGCTCTGCGACGTGTTCCCATTAATTTGCATACTTGATTGAAAGAAACCATCGATTTTGCATATGTCGCGTGATATTTTACAAGTTTACACTAGGACGTGTTGCACGGTCGGCAGCTTTCAGCAAAACTTTTAAACACTTCATTTTCAAACAACATCGAACAACTTCGAATGATCTCGAGTGATCCTCGAGGGACATTAAACGTGGCTCGAGCGTTTTACAATAATTTTCCAACAATTCCTCCGGATAATTTTCGTGCCTGGTTCACGACTGTATCAAATATTTTAGCAACGTTCCACTCGTTTCGATACATCCACTCGCAAATGTAATTTATCCTCTCGATATTCCGTGACTTCCCGTAGATCTTTTGGAAGCAATAATGGACAAACTTCCCTCACGAAGAGGTCGAGATCCTCGGAAACAACCTCTAGTGCCGGCAGCGTGCAATACAACAGATTCTTCGATGGTGTCGGTGTTGGCCTACAGCCAAAAAATCAGTGGAGTGCATTCGGACGAGGTGGTAGAAACGGAAAGAGAGAAAGAGAGAGAGAGAGAGAGCGAGAGAGAGAGAGACAGACAGACAGACAAATCGAAGCTGAAGCGTATAGCGAACGTGAACGAGAGACAGAGGAAGAGGAAGAGAGAGACGGTATGCGGCATAGCATCCGCACGGAACATATGCATAACTATCGTGCGTCGTTCGCTGCCGTATCGACGACACACGCATTCCTGAATTATGCATACGCCGTCAACCGAGCCTCGTGTTTGCACACCGCACGATGAACGTAGCCGTGCGCGTGTGCGTGCCTGTGTTCATGGCAGAGAACGCGTTACCGATGATCGTGTCCGCGTCAAATCCCCTGTTCTATTACGAAGGCTGTTTAAGACGATTGCGTAGCACGAGCTATTCGAGGTTTCCAGGCACCAACGTCATCCTAGAATTACGTACGCCGCTCTGTGTTCGCGTATAACCAAGGTATAAGCACAGGTACAAGCCTGCAGAAACTGGTCATCTTTCTGTTTAAACGCCACGCCGTATCACGAATACATCGAGGATGTTCTCCCTGATTTTTCTCTCTTCAAATTTTTCCTATTTTTCCAGATTTCGTTCACTGTACACGCTTCATTTCCCTACCCTTCTCTCTTTTTCTCTATTTTACCTGTTTTAACAAAGGAAAAAAATTCGTGGCTGACCAGAATACATCGTGTATTATATTTTACGTGGCACGGTCGAAATTTTCGTCGTCTTGTTTGCCGAACCATGTCTCGTAAACACGTTGATCAACCTGAGTCGAGAATTTCTTTTATTTTCTATGATTTTTTCTTCCTCGGCGTTTCGTTTGCCTAGCTTGCTCTTTCTTCTCCTTTCTCTCTCTCTCTTTTTTTTGTTACTTTCATAAGGAGAAAAAAGTTCGCCATTGGCCAGAATACATCGTGTATTATATTTTACGTAGCACGGCCCAAGCTTTCGTCCTCTTGTTCTCCCTCTTTCCATCTCCTTCTGTGCGTCAGCCGAGGAAAGATGGCCCCTCGTTCCGTCTAATTTATTCGTTTCATAAGCGGTGTGCTCAAAAAATAGGTGTCAAAGAGATACGTTGATAAATATCTTATGAATATGTTAATTCCGACGGTCGCCACGATGAAAAATGAGGAAACTCCTTTGCACTCCGTAATCTTCCGTACAAAAGGAGCACCATGCCCGCCGTACTACTTCCTTAAGCATATGATTTATATTCTTTGTCGACGAGCGAGACGAAGGAGCACCCGTTCGCGCCTTTTATTCGTACACCGGCCCGCAACGTTTTTCATCTGCTTTTATCGCGCATAGAAGATGCCGTGAGATGCGTTCCAGACCGCGAACGCGTTCTCCTACTGCGTTGCGGTTTTTGATAGACCTTTTAGCGCGAGAACGTGCAAACGAACGTCGAGCATTGGAACGTGCAAAAATTTCATAAGAGTGAAGTTTCCTCGACATCGAAACGTTATATTTTTCTTACGTCATTTACCTACGCCGTTGATAGTCTTTCAAACTTGCATTATTCTAGAACAGGGACCCTTAAATTTATCTCCTTGCCTCATAATACCACGTCACACTCGACGAAAGTAAATTACATTTGTAACAAAGTTTGGTATATCGATCGAAGATTATGTTACATTAGAATTACATACATTTTGATGTTAGTCTGACACGATGCTGTAGAAGTGAACAGCTAACTTAATAATAGATAAACTTAAATAATTTCCAAAGAAATCGTAAGGCGCAAGGGGTTAAGTCGATGTCGTAAAAATTAGCGGACTTTAACAGAAATCAACTTTCCCATAAACTGTAATTGCAGTCGCGAAGAACGAAAAGAACGAGGCGTTAACGGAAACGCGAACGTATTCAATTTCGAAGGTCTGAACTCGAGCGCGATGCATCGGTTCCCGATTCTCTTTCATTTCGTTTCTTTTTTTTTTTTTTTTTCATTTTTCGACTTATCGCAGTCTTTCGATCTTCCATAGCTCTTCGTCAAACTTTTTACGCCGCTTCGAGGACGGCAGGATTTATTAAATCTCGGTAATTTCGACCTACAGGTGCCATCCTTCGCGTTAAAAGTTGCGACTATGTCGCCGTCGTTCGAGAGGAGCTGCTTCGCCGTCGATAAACTTTCCTCGACGGGGCTCCGCAATATTTAAATATGTCCCGTAATTTTGCAATCTTTGCTCCGGCATTTCCGTCACGTCTTGCCGCGAAAGTAATTTTTCTCCCGCGCCTCTTCTCTCTTCTACTGGTCGAGCCGTCCTCGTTGTCTTCGTGCCCTTCACCGAACGTAGTATCCGAAAGAACGAGACGGGAGTGTCTTACGCTGATAAACAGAAATTCTTGTTCGAGAACAGCGTAATAAAAGCAATCCTATTATCCTAATACGATAAGGTTTAATGGAGCTTGGTCGAGACTTGTCTCTTCTGATTTCTTCTGAAAAAATAATTTATCTCTCGTAATAGCTTTTCTTTTCGAAGATTCTCGCGAAAAATTTCCACGAATAAATTTCTGATATTATAAATCGTAGCCGCATGAAGGATTAGCGCATCGTTGTATCCGTACCAATTAATTGGCTCCATGTATTTCCAATTTCTTATCATTTAGTAGTATTTTCGTACGACCAGGCAAATTTCATATCTACCATGAAAATGAAATATGGACCTTGATAAAGAAATACTACCTTGAAAGACACAGATATATGCCGATACTTGTCACGGTATATACGCTGCATATAATTTGTTCTTTGCAATGGCTCTTCCTCTCAATTCTTCTTACCGAAATATTACAGTCGTAGATCGCCGATACTCTATCATTGCTCTGTGCTTTATACTTGAATTCGAAACGAAGGATCACGAGGCATAGGATCGTGGCGTGTGAGCAAGGAGCATCGAGAGAAGGCTGATGGAGAGAATTTATTTTCAATCGAGCCCGGGGAAGAGTACGAATGGCTCTTGCCGACCGATCGAAAACCGAACCTAGCGCTCTATCACTTTTATTTTTCTCTATCCCCCACCGAGTTCGCCGGTGGAATCGCTTCCGCGAAAGAGAAGATTAATTTCTCGCGGTAAGAGAGCAGCCCTGAATTCTCGGCCGGGGGCGAGAAGGGCGGAACAATTGCCTTGGCAAAGACGAGAGATTCAATTACATCGAAAACGTGGGGCAAAAGGGCCGCTCGCTCTGCGTGAAGCCAGATTAATTCGTCCTTTGCCATGATGGTTCCACGGGGAGAAAAGCGTCGGTCCATTTTCTTTCCTTTTTTTCTTCTCTTCCTCTTCATTTCCTTTTCTTTCTCACCTCTATTTTTTCTTCCCTTTTTTTTCTATCGCTTTGCTTCGCGATAGAACGTTTAAGAGGTATCGTTCGAGCGAGAAACTGCATGCGTCGTCCGTTTAAATTAGCCGCTGTTCGCTGGCAACGTTACCCTCTCGCGCGGGTGTTCTTTCAAGTTTTTACAGCGAAAGCACGTTGTTTGATTTAAAAGGAAAGAGGAGAGATACGCGTTGCTGCCAATTAGCTTCTCGCTCAATTACTATTAATTCTATAGCTCGTATATGCGATTTAGGCAACGTTTTATGCAATGGCATTACTCGTTCTTCCAGCTCAACCAACGAAGAAAGGTGTGCGTAATCTCAGCTAACCCGAGCGGTAGCTGGCTTAGTTTTAGTACAGCGTATTTATACACATGCTCGTCTCACTGCCTCACAGCGACTGTATCATCTCGACACTTGCTTTTCTCTTACTCTATATCAGCTTCTCGTAAAAGGGTTCCTTGCCCGTGTGCTTATTAAATCGAATTAAATTAACTTCAATTAAACTACATTAACCCGTAGGAAAATTCTTGAACCGCCAGATCCACGTGAAATTTTACGTAAAAGTGGCTACGTAAAAGTTTGGTACGAGGGATATTCATAACGAAGACATCGTAGTAACAAAACTCATTTGTTACACGACACCTTAATACTAAAACGCTCTAGTTTACGCAAGGTAAAGTCGGGTGAAGGTAATAATGTGCCGAATATGTTGCCGTTAGGACACGTATAGGGTACAGAAAACGCGAAGAGGGTAGTAAAGCACTGGTAAATATTTAACAGGTATACAGTTGGAACCCAAATTAAAATCGAAATAATGGAACAAGTACGACTAATAGCCCCTTGTACCACCATGCGCGTGCCTCTAGTCGTTATATTTATTTTTTTTTTTCTTTTTTGGATCTCTTTCTGTGTTTATGCGATAAATTTTTCATTAAATCGGTTACCCGTGTTCTCACTCGCCTCCATAAAGTTAAACGCCAAACTGTTGAAAAAAATATAACGAGCCACTTGGTCTCGTTTTCCTCCTTATGAATTTTTCAATCCCGTTTAACCGTCGATTTCAGCGTTAATATCTTTTTCCAATTTTCACCGTGTTTTTTCCCACGATTCTTTATTTTTCTCGATTAAAAGTTCAAACATTTTGCACGTTTAGACGAACCGACAGAGAGGCGCGCGCGCGCCCTCACGCACGTAAACGCACGATGATAATCTATATTTTATACCGGTGGAGGAGTAGAGGCAGAGCGAGTTCGTCGTAACGGGAATCCGTCGGAAGATTTACTCGACGTTACGAGAGAGTTTTACTGAAAATCACGGGAAACGAGGGCAAGCATTAACGGCAAGCCGAAGTTTTAAGCTTCCGTGAAGTTGGTATTCTTGGTAGGAAGCGTGCAGACGCTTTATTTTAATTCACGGTCCGGCCATAGTTTCCAGCTACGGCGGCTTGTTGTTGCGGACACGCGGAGAAGAGCTTTCGCCTCTCGGTTTATCCACGGAAATCTTTTAATCCTGTCCTGCCTGTCCTCGTTCGTCATGATTTTATCGATTCATTTACATTCGCATCGTCGACGGATATCTATTTGTTTTATTGACGGCGATTTGTCTGGCTGAACGGTTACGGGCCATGGCAATGCATCGCGCTTTTCAGCGCGAAACGATTTACGAGCTTTGTTCGACGTTCGCCACGCACAATACGCGTCTAGCTAATTACTTTGATTCGTTAATGGTCATACAATAGCCAGGGTTGAACCGTTCGTCGATGCGTGTATCACTTTTCAACCGGTGGTGGTGCATAAAATCGGACTACGTTCTCGTTGTTGGTTCTCTTCCGATCGATCACCTCGTGATTTATCGTTCATTGTTCGTCATTGAAAAATTCGAATAAATATCTGGAACGTTTTAATGGAAGCGATCTGCGTCTCGCGCGATTAGTTGCTGGTCGAATTTCGCTATACGTTTCTTGTCCCGTGTCGGTTTCACCAGGATGATGCTCGACGTATAAACCTTCTCTGCCGATTAAAATACAGACTCCATAACGGCGTGACAGGTGTTGCCTCGCCACGCCACGCGAATTCGTCATGATTTATCGTTGTAAAATATTTTTAACATTTTTTCCCGCCCGTTCTCTGTGAAATACACGGATCGACGCGATCGCCGACGCTGGGAATTAAACGCGTTAATTTTTAGACGGCAACGACGCGTTCCCGCCGCTGAGCCTTCATTCGATTTTCCGCTTGGTTTTCTTCGCCGCTTAATAGCGACTCAAACGCGAACACCGGATACGCTGGCTGCCTCGAAATAGCTTCGACTTCTTTTTTTCCTTCCAATTCTTTCGTTCCCTCTATCGTTCCAACTCTTTCCTCTTTACAATCACGTACGATAATTAACACATTTGTACTTTCATTCTTCGAATTTCATTACAATCCCGTTCTCTCCCTCGTCCTTTCCTCCTCTCGCATTTACGCTTCTTTGGCCTCCATATATGTTACGTTTAATCAATTTTCTCCCCTACAGCAAACACGATATCGTTCGTACACCTTTGTGTTTGTTACGACTATCGCGATGTGAGGAAATAGCACAAATAATGGCAAGTTGCAAGATAGAAGAGAAACAGCGTTTCTAGCCACTTTTCTCTGTTCTTCAATTTACAGAGTAGATCAGTATGGCTTCTAAGCAATCGAATTCTTATATCCACGTTTTCTTATAACAAGAATTATATTTTGTAATTGTAACTTATAAGAATAATAATTGTTACTTACCTCTCTGTACTTGTATAACACTGTACACCTGAAAAATAAAATATTCCCCAACTACGATATCGTGCCTAAAGCCGAATATGAAAGTCTTTGGAAGCAAACAAACAGCTGGGGCGCGCGCTGAATACGAGGATGGTCGCGTTTAGCGAAACGGAAGTCGAGATTGTCGAACGATTGGGTTCTAGTTTGCGGAGCACGATGGTCGAGCTGGCCATTGGTGGAAGAGGGTCGGTCGATGGCGTCGCGCGATCTATCACTCTCATTCACCGACTATCGCCACTTTCTCCAACTATTCTTTACCTTGCTTATCCTGGGGAGCCTCGTGACTCTCTGTCTCTGTGTTCTCGTCAAGGTTCGTTCCTCTGGTTCCCGGGCTGTGCTGTCGCGTCGCTTATCCCCCATTGGTGGACAGGCGGACAGACGAACGGACGGTCGAGTTAAGCTCGCGGCGTGGTCTTTCCTATTTTTCACCAGAAAGCGAGCTTCAAGTACTTTGGTCGATTTCTCCGGTCGATTCTTCCGGCTGGGCCTCCTCGACGGAATAAGACTACTGCCAGCGAGAATTGATGTTTCTCGCTGCAAATTCGTCCTATTTTTCACCGTGCACCACCCCACGGCACTTATCCCGACGGACCTAGCAGTCGCTAACAAGGGATTTCTGCCTCTCTTTTCCTACCTTTCTCTCTCGCCTTTTACCTTTCCCGACTCTTTCTCTCGTCTCTCTTTTTCGTGTTTGTTCAGCCACCGAGCTACAGCTCGTCTTCTCCACGGTGCTCCTCCTACGCGCGGATAAATCGCGCGTCGCACCAGTCTTTCTGTTCTTACAAATAGCGTCCAGAGGATGGCGTCGAACACTGCCCAGATCGTTCTCTTTAGCTTCGAAACGTTCTCGTCTGCGTTCGATCATTTCATATTTGCGTAATAGGATGAAAAATTCGGGGAACGTACGTCAGAATTAACGTAAATGTCGGAAGAAACGCGTGATGTTACGATGACAATTTTTTGACAACGAGATAATCGAGGAGATTGGAAGAACGTTTGCTTGTTGCGTGGTTTACTCGATCGTATGTATGAAATCACGTAGTTGGTGGGAAGTTGCGGTTGTATCTATGAGCATACGGTGCCGCCGCATCCACGCAGGAAGATGGATTTTTCCGTGCGACAGCCACTCGGTTAGGTGCGACGCGGCAGTCGACGCTTCTTGTTAGCTTTGATAAAGAGCTGACGTGTTTTCAAAGACCACCGTTGGCCAGGCGTCTGATTCCCGTTGACGGTACACCAGTTGGAAAAGTTCCACCCCTGTCGCCGTTGTTACGAGAGAGCAATAACTCCCTCTTGGCAGCTGCTGCGGCGACAAGTGTTACGAATGTCCTCTTCAGAAAGACACCCTCGCTTTCAGTAGCGTTTCGTGGACCAGTCCCTCGCGTTACAGATTCCGAATTAAAGCGGAAGGGCGTGTGGTCTCGTAACAAATATCGTATTTAAAATATTCCATCTTGTCTCGTGTTTTGACAAGATACGATTACTACACGGCATTCCCTAATTGGATAGATCGGATAGAAATCGGCTCGAACTCCTTGAGATCCCACAACCCCAAACTATTCCCGATCCGCAAGACTAGCGCCAGTCAAACAGATCCCTCGCATGACAAACGATCCCCATGGGGGTGGTATTTGATTTATTCTACCGAAGAGCGTAACACACGCTCCGCACGTACATACACACGACATTTCTCGCGCAAGCGAATTTTTTTCCGCTTCATTTCGCGGAGAGGAAAAAATATCATCTTGCGATACGAGTCACGTATGAGTGTACGCGTCAGCCGCTAAAGCCCCTAAAGAACAAAAGGCGAGGAGAATTTTAAACGGCGTTCGCGCGTTCCGTTTCTTTCTGGTGTAGCGGGATTTCCTTCTCGATTAGCATAATCTAACGGGACTGCGGGTCGTGTAGGGATGGAAACGAGAGATGGTGCGCAGGCTTTACGCGAGCATCGTTATTATGTATTTAGTGTGTAACTCAAGTAGCGCGACTAGTTCGGCGACTATCCAACTTCGGAATGCGAAAAGGACTTAGTGGTACGAACTTATGACGCAAGTTCGAGGTATACTTGGAGGTATACTTGGAGGTTTGTACACGGCGGGTCTCTCTCTTCTGTCTTGCTGGCGCTTCGCAGGAAGTTCGTCTCTCGTCCGAGGGCGGAGAGAAAGCGCAGGGTACAGGTGCACGCACGCAAATACGGACGTGCAGTGTATCATGGAGTTTCCGCGTTACCTCATAAATCGCACGACACTGGTCCGCCGTTAATTTCGCTGTTTAACCTCCGCGTCAGGAATAACTATGTCTGACACCTACGTACGAGCGAGTTGTTGCTCGAGTTTACGATGTTTTAATCGCAATTTGACGTTTTTTACCAGACGAATTTATTAATAAATCGAGCGAGTAACGACGCAGAGCACGCACGATTATGCGGAATGGCTCAGTGCTGTTACTGAGCTGGGTGTACCGTGAAAAGATATCGAGAGAATATATATGGCAATAGGAAATTTAACGTTCGGATTATAAATTTATGACGCGCTTTAACCTCTAACTGCAAATTCCAAAATCGTCGATATCGCTGCATTGGGATTTCGTGTTTCTGCAATTCCTAGAAGCATGCAAGATGTTCTTAATGAAACGGATTATTATTTTGTCGAGACAGAACAACGATATACATCTATTTTTCGTATTATGCCATCATCGTTCTAATCGGTCGAGATTTCTGAAATCGTTGGTATAAAGAGTAGGTTTCGTTCGTCTGTTTCTTCAATTATTCGTAAATCTTCATCCTTTTTATCAAAGTTTGCCGAATTTGGAAATATCTTCGGCAGGTGTTGCAAAAGTTCTCGTAAATTGAAATAAATTATCGGCAAATATTTGACTCTCGGCAAGGAATTCGAGGCGATAAGACGAATTCGGTCTTCGTTTCAGCGAGAAATTAAAAAAGGAGAAGAGACGGAGTCTCGGGGTGAGGATTTTGTTTCGCGATTAACCTGTTGGCAATACCGCGAGGAACCGACGTCGCTCTTTAGTCGCTTAGACGAAAGAAAGTAACGTTTTGACGAATACATTAAGATACCGTCGCTTGAGAAATATTTCTTCGTCCGTGAAAGTTCTATGGCTCATGAGTAATTACGCGAGCAAACGAGTTTCTGTCGTTCGTCTCGACCCTTAAGCTTCCCTCCATCTTCTCCGGCTTCTGTTGCCGACTGCAGGCAAGAACGTAACGAAATTCAGCAATAAAACTTGCCCTATCCCTCGGTTGTTAAGATAATGTCACGGGACTGCCGGGCAATACGAGAGCCGGGCGAATAAAAATATAACGACTTTTGCAAAAGTGGATTCCGACCAACTCCGGTGCGTAATTTACGATCTCCAGAGGCATATTTTCGCGTATCAGTCGCGTTCGAGATCCTCTGCGAAGGCCTTAAACGCTTTGATATTTACCGCAGTCGAGAACAGAAAAGTCATATCTTTAAGGTGATCTTTTATCTTTTGGTTGTTTCAGTGTACGTTTAGAACAATGTTTAGAACCTTTTGTTCCAGTTTGCATCCGTGCGGTAATTTTTCTTTCTCGATTAAATTGCCGAATTCATTGTGCTTCTCGAGTTTAATCCTGTTTACGGACTTGGAATATTTATGTTCCAATTTCGTCCTCTTTTCAATGAACAAGAAGGCTTTTAACATTTAAAGCGATAATTATTTTACGCTTACCTTGAACGCGATATTTTTCGACGACAAAAAATGAACACCTCGTGCAACTATAATCGTCCAGTTAACTGCGTACAAAGCGAGAAATGTCATACTTGACCGAGTGCTCCTTCAAAGTATGATGGTTGACGAAATCAATTCGGTTGAACGCGAGCCCCATCTACGAAAACCGTAGACACGGGAAAGCGATTTCTTGAAGTTTTGCGACTGAAACGGGCGGCAATAAAGCGGTATCAGGGCGCTGGTTCCCTGCTCGATTTGTTCTCGTTACTCTGAGTTTAATGCCATCGCATTCCGTTCCGACCGCGACTATACGTACGCCTAAAACCGAGCGAGGAGATGCGGCGAAATTATTAGCGAGACAATTTCGCGGAAGATAACGAACGAAGGGAACTGTTGGCCACGATTGGAAGATTCGTCTAATTGGACCGGCTCTTGAAATGTTATTCCACTGAAAGTTCGACGCAAGCGGAACGGAAATATTTTCAACCGCTTCGATCACGGGGACAGTAATTTATGGAATTTCGAACGAGCTTTCAAGTTGCGCGAAGCAGGCGTTGCAAATCGACCGCCACGAAAACGAATCCAACGAAAGTTTTCAATTACATTAGAGCCGAGCATATTAAACGCATCTTCGAAGAATCTTCGCTCGAGATCCTGACGCGAACTCTGTCTCCCCTCTTCTCCTCTCTCTTCCTTCCCTTCTCGCGTCTTCCCGCTAACTCGATCCGAAGTGAGTTCCGAGGGTAAACTTATAAACTATGAAAGTTACTTTCCTATTCAATGAATTGACCGTACCTTCGGTCCGGGTACGTGCTTCGAAACCGAGTTTCGTTTCGACTTCCTGCAGGCCCCGAGTTTCGCTCCCTCTTTCGTTCCTATTATCTATTGCCGCGCGTGAGAAAGAATACAATGTCGCCGGCCGACCGGAAAATTACAAGTTTTCTTACTGTGGCGCCAGTCCAGCCGAATCCGGTCTCCCGTCACGATCGACGAAATGGGTCACGATGGTTTTTAATACGTCTAGCTCCGGTATAATTCACGCGCGAGACCGGCCCCGAGTGCTACGTGGAATTCGCGTGGCGGATATCGATACCGGTTGATGAAAATATCGATCGGCCGTGAATAGCCTCAGATTAATGGTCAAAGACTTGCACGAAGATTTTATTACGCGATTTTATTATTACAGCCGTGGATGTGAGCATTTCGTACGAGTAGCGTGGGATTGAGAATCGAGTGAATTTTTATACCGCAATGTAGAAGAGTGATTTGGACAATGGACGAGCAGTCTAGATCGCATAGCGTCGTTACGACGTGGATTGGATCGCGAGATATGATTTCGAAACCAAAGCTGATTGTATTGGAATCGACGACTTTGTAGTCGTTCGCTGGGATAGTTCTTGGTGGCTCGTTTATATCGGTTTTCACTTTTCCGCGGTTTTCGATGTTGTATCTTCCTCGATGCTTTCATTCGGCCGTCCAAGAGCCTCGCTATTAATTTACAGATGATTTATTGTTTTTCGAGAAATCGTCAATTCAGTTTACTCTTGATATCGTTAATTATGATTGATTAACGATTAAGTTAATCGATATATATTGTTAGTATCGGGCAGTAAATTACGTAGAATGAAAATTATCGTTTCTTAAGCTTTTACATCGTATTTTACCTTGTGCTTAATGGAATTTTGGTTTTTCTGTTACAGAAGTGGAAAAAACTGCAGGAACTGCACCGGGGGCATCGGGTGCAACTGCAGGGGGCCCTCGGGGGTTGACACCTTCCCCTGCCCCCTCGACACCCTCGACCCCCGTTACTGCCACTAGTCCTTCGGCCTATACCACCTCGCCCTCGTCCTCGCCTTCGCCTTCTTCCTCACCCTCCGTTCTTGTAGCGGGCTTTGACAAATCGGTGCTGCAGGTAAGACTTTAATCCTAATTATTCACGTAGCAATACGCACTTAGGACGAGTAATTTGATACAAAACATTCCATACCTGAAACAGCAAATATTTCACTCTTTCTCACTAGATAACCAAGAAAATTCTGTTTCCTTCGCGACGAAAAACAATCACGTAGATACATGGCGAAACGTAATTTCATTTACCGAAAGACTCGTTCTTGCTTCGAACAATGCTTCGTTTTACATTTCTCTATCTTTCGTTTCGTTTTATATAAAATATATTATACGACGAACTATACAACGAAGCTCCATACACGAGAAGAAAATATATATTAGCAATATATAAGTTTCTGAGTAACTGTTCCTAGCCGACCGATGATACGGACGATAAACCGCTTCTCGGTGATAAAAACTATTACGTAACGATCTCCTTAAAACATCGAATCATCGATAAGATTTTCACGTGCTCGTAAGCGTCCGCGATATTTATACGGCACTCGTTTAGACGTTTCGTCGTGGATCGAAGAGGGTGGAAAATTTTCGAAAATCCGCCACGTAAAACGATAACTACCCCTTGTAAATAGCGTGGAGCAACAGGCTGTATCGCGGAACAAAGGGACACCGTCTCCTGCCCCACAGGATCGAAACGATAACGCCCAAAGAAATATGTTGTCCATTAATCCGGCTAATAATCGCCGCGAATCGATATCGTTCGCTGACCGTCGAAAGGAAAGGAATCGGTCGTTCTAGCTTGCGGGACGTACAAGTTTCGCATTTAATTCGATATGTTGTCGCGCGAAGCACGATCTTAACGATGGCTTGGTCGTTTTCGTTGATGACGAGTACGGAACAACTTTAGGGCTGAGTTTCCCGGTGTAACAGTGATACGACGGTGGTAAGGTTAGTTACGATAATGCCAGGAGTCGCTGTAGCCTCGGGCATCTTGGCTAATTAAAACTCATAAATTACGTGGAAAGAGAGTGATGAGAATATAGCAACGTAACGGATGGACGTGCCTGAGGGTGCGCGTACGACTTGCACAAAAACTCTAAATTTCCACCAGTTCCTTTGTCTTCCTTACGTTTCTTCCGATCTTCTTAACGATACTTTATGGAATTTAACTTTTCTTTCATTTTGATATCCCTTCTTCCCCTTTAGGTACACCACTTTTATCTTAATTTCTACTATTTCTACTGCGCGTATGAAATATCGTTTGTCCAAAGTTTGAATTTACGATTGGAAAAACTGGCACGGGGACATAAATTTAGCATTTGGAAAAAGTTAAAGATTAAAAAGAGTTACATCTTCCAAGACTTATATTATATATTATTATGTTACATCCTTTTTATTCCATTCGATTTATTCCAGATTCGCTAATTTTTATAGATCTACTATAACGAAGCCAGTTAGCGACTAGAAAAGTACACTGAACGTGCGTAGAGATCGTCGAGATCAAGCGATATAGTGCCTCGTAGAAATTACGTTAAAATCTTATTTGAAAAAAAGAAAGAAGAAACAAAGAAATGACGTTTCGCACTCATCAACCCAATAGAACAATTAGAGAGATGTTTCTAATGGGAACGTACGGTAATGTTGTAGGGAGTTGACGCGTTTAGAGACAAACGTTATTTAAAATCGCGAATGCGGCCCTTTGGATGCGCGTCTCGCGAAGGTACACACACGGACGTTGCGGTGGAATTCGAGTCGGGCAACTAACGGTACTGGCTCGGTCGAGGACATTTAAATTCATACGCCGTGGCAACGGGCAATCTGCTGGCAGAAATAAGGGGTAACGCGCGTTCCATGCTTCTCAAAGTAGGAGGGACAGTCTAACTGGATAGCGGAACGAGTCGCTGAAATTAATTCCCCTTTCGATATTCGTTGCTCGGACGCCGATTGATTTCCATTCGAGTGGAAAACGCGTTCCGGGTAAACAAATATCTCACGGTATGTGCTTTTAATCGTGCGTTTCGACTGCTTACCCCGAAACATCCATGTTTTTGGATATAGATATGTACTTTTAGGGAATATTAAAAAACCTGTACCCATATGCGCTCTACCGGTCAAAACAAGAATTTAAGAATTCTATCACCGTAGACAATTTTAATAAAGTAAAAAATACCGTTATTCACAGTTGTAACGCTAAATTCAAATTACTAATTAATAGAAGCAGCATCTGAACGCTTACCGTATCAAATTTTTATAAACGTATTAAATATGTCGCTCAAGTTACGAACAAAAGTCGCAGTTTTAGATAGTCCAAGTGAAAAAGGGAGCAGAGAATTTAGTCTCGCTGCTAGAATGGAAAGTAGCTTTCTTCCCCAATTCCACGATCTCGAAAGAAGTAAACGACGAATTCGTCGTATTTCTCTATTTGTCTCGCGTCTCGAAGAAATCTCGCTGGTTCTCGCAGCATCAGCTACGATTATTTGTTGCGTCGAACGTTTCCACCTACGTAGTCTTACGTAGTCGGGAATAGCTGCGTCTGAAATATGCCGACAGCGAAAAATTCCGAAGGAGTTCGATTCTGGCGGAATATTCTGCCACGGTCGGCATGAGTTCGGTTATCAGGGACAGGAATTAGATTTGTGTGACGCCGGTGGACAGCGCGAAGACGGCGCAGAGGAGCGCCGAACCGCTCGTGCAGCCGTATAACTCGGTCAATTTTATCGAGTTACTCTCCCGTTTCTCTGCCTTCGCGGCGCCCTGATCTTCATTCGTCCCATACTCGAATCTGGAACGTCTTATCGAAGTGGCTGCTCCGACAGGATGTCCGAAATTTCCTCGACACGACCTTCTCTCTTATAATCTCCATTTTCCTTCTCTTCGTTTCTTTTTCGATCGTCTTTCTTCCTTTTCTATTTCCATCTTTTTTTCTTTTTCTTTTAAATCAGATTCCCCGTGCTGGAAAAGACCGCTCCTCTTTCAACCGAATTTCATATCTCTCCATTATGAAATTTTCGTTCGTCAGTCGCGCCACGTTGTACGATAGCCAGGTCCGTCGACTTTATTACGTGTTTGTGCTACTGGCAGCGTTTGGATTCTATTTGTACAAAACGTATTCTTCGAGAAGTTTGCCTGTCTGCAAACAATGAAGTTGCTTCGGGCGACTTGTTAAAATATTGTTCGCCAGTTGAGCGACGGAACTGCTTTTCTCACTTTTTGTTTCGAGGCAATAAAGAGGGTTTTTTTTGGACAAATCTTCTATCGTGACTTTAATAACCATTCTCATCAAACGACGCGTCTGTGTAAAAGTCTCCTTTGGCTTTTCACTCGTACGTTTATCGTGCCCTTTTGCAATATTTTTTAACACTTTGTTTAAAGCTTGTACGATAGATTCTTCACGACGTTTGAAGAAATACTGTCTTTGAGAGATGTCCCTGCTTATAAGGAGCGCATTAACATACTAAAACACAGGTATCGTCTTTATTTGCTTCATTTTCGGCGCAATTTCTTCGCCCTTGCGTCATCCTTGCTTGTCCCTTTTGCGAGGTTCCTTTGTGCAACGATCCATGTACCGATTTATCAAGCTCCTTTTAACTCGTACCGCGTGCTATATTGTTCCCGCCTGTTGAGGGTACTTTGCAAGCTCGCGCATTTCTTCCTTTATCTCATGTAAATGTGCCGCGTCGCTTCGACAATTGTCATTTACGTGTTCCAGTGTAACCTACTAAATACGTTCGACTAACAGGAATATCTACTATAATATACTTTGAACAATTTTTACTTTTTTAATCTGTATTATTTTCTTAGATAATTTCCCACAAATACGGACGTAAAATGTTCGTACGTGAAATAAATTGAATTCGGTGGAAACCAATTGCGTAAATTCTGTACGCGTTCTACATTTCTTCATCGATCCTGAAGTGGAAGCGAAAATCCAGGTAGGTCGGTTAAAAGTTTAGGCTTCTCTGTGCCGTAAACTTCCTCTTCGAACACGTGAAACTTGGCATCTCCAAAAATAGCGTTCTAAATTCGAAACTCGGCGTCCTTAATGGAGACACGTTTGCGCCAGTTTCGTTGAAAGCGTGTCCTCGTGTAGATGGGCGTGTGACACTTTACAGCTTACATAAGCGAATTTCTAGTCGAACGGCCTAGATAAAAAATTCGTAATTATCTCGGTCGGATAGGTTTTATTGTCATCTCTGCTCGTCTATTGTGTCGATTGTATGGTACGCTTTTCCTATTTGCCGAGTCAACAGTCAGACTCGAGGCTCGGTCCGACGTCATAACAGCTACCTCCCTTCTTCCATTTCCGGCTATGCTGTCTCGCTGACAAGTATTGTGCTGTTTGCATAAAGCGACGAGAGGCTTCGAGGTAACGAGACTCGAACAGGAATCGCAGTTGCCGATGAAATTCTATTTTGCCCCGTGTTAGGCCTCGTTTCGTGCACGCTATGCTACTTACGGAATTGATTAACTCGGCCGTCATTGCCTCTTCAGACCGATTTCTCTGTGCAACCAGGAAAAAAAGAAAGACGAAGAAGCGAAAGGCAAACAAAAGGGCAGCCCTCGCAAGAGGAAAGTAGGTTGCAGTATTTTTAAACGGGCTCGATTGAAGACTCAATTTATTCGCGTTACGTTCGTCTATACCGAAGTTTTTAAACTACATTTTCCCTTCACGACAAAGTGTGTGATATAGAGAGGTACGCGTGTTCTTTATATCGACGCCAGGATTTCGTCCATTGGCTTCCTTCTGGCCACTCTATCCTTCTCGGTCGTGCATCGTGTTTCTAGACCGTAGCTCCTTTCCATCGTAGTACGTACAAAACCTCGTTTCTGTGTCTCCTGGCGCAGGAACTATTTTGTACCACAGTTTCCTTTGAGGAGGCCGTGGTATCTAGCTTATTAGATTCTTGTTGGTCGTCTCGGCGACATGTTTTCCTATTTGACGCGTATGGTACCCTGGTGTATTCGCACGTTGTGCAAGCCCTGTCAACCTTTCCTCTATATTAAATTCGCTCTGGTCCTCGATTTACCTTCGTTTCGATGCCATTTCGTTGTTTCCTTCGTTTCTCGTTATTTGTTGCTATAAAACGTTCGTATTTCGGAGCTGAAAAAACGCAAGCCAACCAGGGGATGGAAAGGAATTTTTTCTTTTTACGGGAGAACAATCCATAGAGAAAGTAAAACAACGATGGCGAACGATGCGGTTGGAAGGGCGCTCGAACGTTGGAGAAGAGTCGTTGAACGTTTCACGCAGAAGTACGCCACGAATGCCGGGAAGTTTCGGCCGTTTCGTCGGAAGGAAACAGAGACGAAACGCGATCGATCCGATTCGTTTCGGTTCGAGGCGAAAATAATTCCAATTTCATCGAGAAATTTAATATCGATACTCCGTCGATACAGTTGGCCGGTGTTTCCTTCGCTATCTCGAGGATTCGAGATTGATCTTTTAGCGTGTTCCATTAACAATCCTCCGACAGTTCCGCTGCAAATGCGCGAACTATTTCTCGTTATCTTATCGATTCCTCGGGAATTATTTCGGAATTCTTCTCGCTTGGAGAAAAATACGGCCGGCCGATCGAGAGGCTATCGAATAAAATGGATTCTGTCTATTTTTCATCATCCGTCGAACCTTGTATCGATTCGTCGCAGCTGCGTTTATATTTCAAATTAAGTCGTTCGTTTATTTCGAGTGATACGGGTGGAACAAGTGGAAGAGGCTCGATATAGGTCAGACCGAGCCACGATGATCGTTCGAGTTTCAGTATTTTTAATTCTGTCGTCTTGTTCTCGTTTACGCGAACACGGGCAAAATTTTCTGAAACGTCGATTGTCGTTGTTCGCTGTTTTACATCAACGCGTTTCCACCACGGCGATCGAACAACTCGGAGGAAGATTTTAAACACGATATCGCTGTTGCGAAACAAATTTAATTTCAATTGTCCTCGTATAGTACGTGCAGCTTTGTTCGTCTAGCTTTACGAGGATACCCGAGTGTGTGCTCGTGGTAAACGTTCCGAAGCGTGCGCTGAAGAGAAAGTTAGTCAAGAGTGAACTGTATGACGGAGAAGCTAAGAATGTTTGAAGTCAACACGAAAGAAAGAAAGAAAGAAAGAAAGAAAGCAAGAAAGAAGGAAAGAAAGAAATCGTAAAAAAATATTTGTCTACAGCTTGCAGCTATTACTCGCATTGTTTCCTTCGTCAATCTTCTTCGGAATTCCATGTTGCTCTGAAATTCCGTACGACAACTGTGTATGTGCGACGATAATCATCGTTCTACCGGGCGCATTTTTCAGCGGGTCAAATATCAAATCTACTGTCGCGTGAAAAGTCTGGTGGCATATATACCTGGAGGACTGGCAGGAATATTTTCTTGCTCGTGTATACATATATATTCTTCCACCCTCCTTGGCTATGTGCTCTCTCGGGACTGCCGGGGGACGATGTCTAGGCCTTTCATTTTCATCGGGCTTCTCTCGTCGAGGCTTTTCAAGAAGGGAGGGGAAGAAAAAAGTACGCCGTGAAGAAAACCACATGAGAGATATGATCGTTCTTCGACAACATGCACTTAATCAGGTCGGCTTTATGTGGAAGCGGAGGGTTAAAGTGAAAGCCAGAGAGGAAGGACACTGGCTCAGATACGAAGCTCCGACAGACTCGTCGAGGGGGGAGAAAATGTCGAGCCGAGCGAGACCTTAATTTCCTGTAGCATTCCGGCTTATCTCTTTCGCGATTTATCGACCTACCTCGAAAGTTACACGCTCACGACTCGCAGAAACATTGGTTGTCCTCGAACATCCGTTTCCTGGCTGCGTTACCCGACATCCGAAGACGATTATGATTGTTCGTCCACTTTTTAGTGGCTCGTAAACGTCGTTTCCTTTTTAGATGGAGATACGTCCGCGTTGCCTTCAGATCGGCAGAATTTTCGCAGTAGAAATTTTCTTTACGAGCATCGTCGCGCGATTTTGTTCGACAGTTGATCTAAAAATATCGAAAAATAACGCCATAAGTTTATTAACCGTTCTTATAGAGACATTGAAGCCGAGTGGAATTCAAGCTTTATTTTTCTCGATCTGGAACGACGATTCGTTCCACGAGTGTCGTTCGATATTACGAAGCAAGAGCACAATAAATACGAAAAATACAATTAGCGAAGGAAAATTGTACATTGCAGGTCGTTCAACCTTCGTACGCATAACACGGTCTATCGAGCACGTTGAGTAATGCCTGTTGTTCTCGTACCGATAAAAGCGTACAAGCTGTTCGTTAATCCGATGCAAAGAAAAACTGTATGGCCAAACGACAGCTTTGTCTCGGCGCATCCAATTCGATATCAAGCTTTCGAACGTTCCTGTCGCATTTTTCTAGATATCGAATGGAGTAAATCTTTCGAGGTGGAACAAAAAAGTAATTATGCGTTTGGAAGCTCGCGGTTTTCTATACCGATTCCAACATCGTAGTAGCATATCGAATGGCTGGACCGTGTTATCGAAGCGTTTTTATTGCTCGCCCGACTGTAATTAAGCAGTGTATCCTTGATATTTAATTATGCGCGCTGCTGCTGGCTTTCGCGGAGAAAAATTATTGTCTGTTATTATTGAAATGCGAGGTATTCGCGGTGAAATTTTCCTTTTACCATGATAATCTCGTTACCAGACACAATGCTTCGTAATTATAGGAACAATGTCCGAAAGACAATGAGACGTGGCGCGCGTAATGTTTTTGCTGTAATAACCGTGTATCGGTACGTTTTCCCTGGTCTCCTGCCTGATATCAGGAAACGGAGCGAGCCACTTACGGACAGGCACTCCCAGCTAATTTCCGGCTGTAAATACTCGATTCGGCCCTATCCTGTTCGCATCCCATTCCCCTTTGATCGATGTCTTCTTTCCGTTTCCATTCCATCACTTTCCAATATTTTTATTCCAACAGGGAATTTCTACGCTCTGGGGTAAAATAACTTTCTTATTCATCTAAAACCGTATACAGAGTATTGGGAAAAAATACGATAAGTCACATTCACCATTTTTATTCCACGAAATCGGTATTAACATTCGGAATAATTACGGCAATTTAGAAATCGGTCTTGCGTTACCAGGATTGTCTTCCTGTTTGGTTTTCGAGCTGACACGTTTCTTTGTTCTCTTCGAAGTTCTTGAAATATTAAGACAATCGCCTGCTTTGATAATCACACCTTTGGATTTCGCAAAACTTCGTCAACTTTGTCAGCTACGGTTTTTAGAAGATTTTTATGTTCTGATACAACCTAATGGGTTGTTTTTATTTTTAATTGTAGGAAAGTAAAAGTGCGACAAGTATAATGATAATAAATTATAATAAAAGTATAATAATGATATTTTATCTCTGTTTCAGATACGCGACTGGTTGACGGTCGAAGAAGAGATGCTGCGAAAACAAGCCGTGGTCGTCGGCGATGTCGGCGAAATTATGGAGGCGCTTGATAAACAAATGGTAAGTAGATTATCGTCACGACAAATTCACGATTCACTTTAGATGCGTAAATTCTTCGTACGTACGCCGCGCCGTTCTTCCATCTTACATGGCGTCCAATAGCTTTATGTTCATTGTCGTTTGCTTAAACTTTTGGAAAATAGTTTCTAAATATTTAACGATGCTTGGAGTATTCATTGACAATCTTCAATCGTTTAATCGTTTAATAATAGTCATTTTATTATTTATTATCGCAATGTAAATCTTCAACAATCAGCTGTGTAAAAATCTCCTAAAAATTTTATCGTAGATTTATTGCACCTGAAATTGACATTTTTCTCCTTTATCTTCCACGATTATTTTACCAAACGTGTCAATCCTACGTGAATGCAGAGAACTAAGAGTTCCTACGTCGGCAAAGGCATGATCTGCAATATCCACGAGGGGATTGTAAACGAGCAGCTTCGTAGCTTCAACCCTTATCTGTACTTGGAGGGTAAAGCGAGAACCTGTCTGCGTTATCAACGCAGAGTTTCTTCCCAGTTTGTCGATCGACGATTGTCGCACGGTAGTTTCAACGGATCCTTGTAAGCAAGGGTGCGATGGCGCTTTCTCAGTTTTCCGAGGGTTAAAGGTGGGGGTTTCTGGGGGTTTACTGACCGGGAAAACCCTGACATTGGCATTGGCATTAAGGGTCCAATGAACGTTGCCACGCCTTCCTATTTGTGCGTCGACGATACATTGTTGCTTCACGCGCAATAGTTATGCTCAGACTATTGATTACTCGTCCGTTGATTTTCTACGTATCTCTCGTCTACGAATTTTCCTCTTTTATTTTTTTTTTATCTTTGGCTTCGTTGGAAAAAATATTTTTTAATATTTTTATTAATTCTCCGTTCTTCTTCGGAGTCTATTATTTTTCCACGGTAAAATATGGAAACGGTATTTCGAAATGCTTTACATCGAATAATTCAATGATACCGATGCAAATTTGTATTTTTATCCTTACAAACGGATAATTACAATTTATGTAAAGTATGGTCTCTCAAGAGAAGCGTCCTCTTCTCCGAGGCTCTGGAAACAAGGACAGTGCGGGCAAGGGAAAATTCTAGGTTCGATTTCCCGTGTTTTACATCAAAGATCGCGTTGCTAATATAAACACTTTTCAAGTGGAGCAAAGTTAACTTACCCCGTTCTCTTTTCGCGAGTTCTATTTATTTGTTCCATTGATCGTTTCCATAACGGTAGCGAGGGTGAAAGGACCCATAAAGTGTGCTTTGTGTAGTATCAATGGCCGGTCGTAATCTTTTCAGCTCGGAGCAAAGCGGTGTGGGTTGGTGTTCGATAAAACTCGACTGAAGGAATTAATTAAATCTTATTGGCAGTCCTTTCACGAATGCTCCTCTTCAATGGGGGCTCGTACCAGAACGAGTGCTTCTTCTATCTCTCGTCCTGTACTTATCCAGAGCGCTTTTTCCTCGATTCGAGAACACCGCCGGACAGGAAGCGATTGTTCCTCGACTCCGAGGATATTTCAGATTTTTCCGTCGCTCGTTCGAAAGCGCTGAGAAAGTTCGGAAACGAGCGAAGCGAAGGTCCGACGAAGTTCGATTACCTTTGTATCTGCCGATGGATTTTGCGCGTGAAAAGAAAGAAAGCCTGTGTCCCATTCTTGATCAACGATAACAGGTTTCCACTGAAATCATATGGCGGCCCTTGTCTCGTTAAAGCGCCACTCGAATCGCTGGGACACAATTTCACAAGGACGGTAGAAAACAATGGGTCGGTTACGGCGGTGTTGTTATTGATTTCCGATTGGAGGAAGCCGGAGCAAAAGATATGGAGAAATGAAAGAGCCAACGAGTGGAAGAGGAAGGAAGAGATAGACAGAGAGTTGAGACGGAGGTTTTTCATAATGCATAGAGGAATATCAGCTCTCTTTGAATAGTGCTGATTACTGGAATTAAAATCATTCGATACCCGGCGAATCTGGAGTAATTAAACCGGCGAGGAATAGAAAGAATACAGGTTTCTAAGGAAATACCTGATCGTACGCGTATCACTTTTTACGTCGTTTCTTGTCTCGTATGTCGAAATGATAATCTACGTATCCTACGTTTAAAAAAGAAAAATTTTAATCAAGTACCAGCGATAGATAGAAACGTACGATGAACGCGTATGTGAACTCCGAGTATCCGAAGGCTAAATCGCAGATGGTCTTTGATTTGTCATTTAAAACGAGGAGGATGCACGTTCGAAGGTGCGTCGTCGACGTTTTCGTGCATACATTACACGATGTTGCGCTGCACTGAACTCCAGTCAATGTAACTGTGTCACGTTGGAAGAGCAGCGTTGAAATTCGAAAGCGTTAAAATTTGAGCGACTCGAACCACCGAGTTGGTCGGAATCGTCGTGTAATTTGAACTTGTAATTGGATATTAAATCAATGTCTCTGTAGAGTAAAACGGCAAATTATCGTCGGGTATATCGCTGAATATTACAACGGTTGTTTGCGTAGTCGTTTGATACAGTAACGATCGACTTTACGCGCTAATTAGTTTACCTTCGTAGAGAGACGCGATCATCGAATTACTATGTATATCCTCGAATCCTTTTCTACGTTGTACAAATTACATAGACCGCTTCTACGTCGTAGTTGCAGCAGTATTCGCGGTAGTCATGTTTGTAATGGATGACGTAACTGCACCACCCCTTTTCTCTGCTTTTCCAAACGTAGTAGTAGAAGAACATTCCTCCCATCCAATATTACAAGATCGTCGTTTCGCGGGGCCGAGTTGAGGCGAAATTTCCTTAAAGAGGTAGCACGGTCCGGTATCTAATTACGCGGAGTTTTGACGAACTTTCTCCGGCCAACTTCCACAACGATTTTCGCAATTAGTGTCTCGCTCGAGTCGGAGCCGGCTAAATTGAAATTACTTTCGAATTATTTCGATTCGAGCTGAAGGGAAACAGAGAGAGGGAGAGAGAGAGGCGTGAACAAAACGATATCCGGATGAGGCTGTACGCTTTTACGCGCGTCTCGCACGTCTGAGTCAAGTTCTCGAATTCTCCTTGCAAGCTGTTGCAGACTGGAACGGGATATTTAATTGTCGTTCCTTTTGTAGAAGGTTCTCGCGATTACGAGCAAAGAAATGGCAAGTTTTTCCGCGAAGGCCAGACGCGGTGGATGTTGGCGAGCTGAAGTCACAGTGCTCGATTTAGTTCGACCTCGTTAAAGTAATATCGCGCGAGGAACGTGCGCATCATCGCATTTTTCACGTCGTCGTGTGCATACTCATAAACGCGCGACCCATTTTTAATCCAACGTCAAAGGTCCTTTTTCGATCGATTTTTCCACCTCGTTGCGTTCTCTTCTCCTGTTTCTCTCTTTATTCCTCGTCCCTTTTTCAGTAATTGTGCAATTCACTGACCTTTCCCAATTTTGATTATCGAACTCTAGTCCTTTTTTTTTTTTTTTATTAAAACTTGTCAAACTCCCTCGATCGATTTCTTGCTTTATCGATGAACTAAGAAAGGTTTTAAGAGAAAAACCGAAACGAAATAATTGAAACGAAGAATTTCTCTTTATTCACGGATTATTTATTCCGTGCAATTGAAAGTTCGACAGGATTTTCGACTGACTCGATCGGCGTGTTTTCGATTTTAATTCGGACCCGCGAAATTTGTCGATATCGTGCCGGCACGTAACGATAGATCTACGCGGTGATACAACAGTTTCAAAAAACGTTCGTACAGATAAACTTGAATTTGACGCGCGACGTAAATAGAATTTGTATGGCGAGAGGCAGTAAAGTCACTTTGAGCGAAACGTTTGTTCTAATTGTTTCGCGTGTAAATCAAACACACTGTCCCTCCATAAATTGAATCGTACTTGCTGACGTCTAACTTTGAATCGCGCATACAACAGGCAAGTCGATGTTACCCCGGGCTCTTGTATTATTCAACGTGTCCAGGATTTTTATCCTTATCGCGCCTTTATCATATTTTCCGCTGTTTGCTTTCCAACCGGATACACGCGAATGAAATTTGACGACTCGCTACGAAGTAATATATTCATTGACGATAATCTAATATGAGAATTCCGGTTGATACAATGAATTTGTATTGCTTGATATTTTAGAATTTCAAAGAATACCTCCACATTCGTAGTGTACTCGAACAATTGTCACAATGTAATGTATTTTGTTTAATTTTATTATCATTCGTATAAAGTCTGAGAAATAACATTTCCAAGGAGAATTATTTGGTCTTAGCATTCGGCAATTATAGAAGGGTGGATTGCGTGTGCGCAGTGCGCATCTTCTTTATCCCCTCGACATCCGATTAGGTGCCATGGCAGCGATAGATTCGACCTCGCGCTTGATAAATCGGAAATAACGAATGTTCTTCTTTTGCTCAAATCTTTCGAATCCACCGGTAATACCTTCGGTTTTTCTTCTTTTTTCTCTTTTTTCTTAAGGAACAAAGAGCATTGAAAACTCTGGTGGATTACTTTAAAATCGTTCGAAATATTCGAAACAATACATAAATCAATATCGGGTAATCCTGAGCGCGATGGCAAAATTTTCATTACGTTCGATCGAAAAATAGAAAATGCAGAAAAAGATACGAGAAAAATTGGAAATTATTTTCTGTTTGGAAGAGTCAAACGCAATTTTGTTTCATCCTATCAAATTTTCAATTTCCAACCCTTCGGTAACGAAATTGCTGCGTCTGTTTTGGCGATGGTTTAAAGCGCTTACTAAACGGCACCCTCTGTACGCGAATTTTGTGCCCCGTAGGCTTTATACCCCGTAAGCCATAGAAGAGAGGATGATACATATATACATACATACATATACACACACACACACACACACACACACACACACACACACACACACACACACGCACGCACGCACGCACACGCACATATACATATACATACGCATATGCATACATATGTACATACATACATACATAAGTATATAAAAATATATGTATATATGTAACGCCATTATATATATATGTATATATATAATACCGTTTCCTAGCTACCACAGATGCCCATGAAGCTGCGAATTTCAGTCAGTTTCTCGGCGGTCTTCCATCGAAATACTCGCGCTGGAAAATCATGCGGCCATGTTTTATTAACCAGCAAAATTTTGATTATTCGTCAGTCGTGCTATTCGGTTCCACGTTTCGTCGTGCCCCGTTCTCTCTTTCATAAAGCTGTTCATTTTCTCTGAACATGTTTCTCGTGCCATTTTGCGTTTCTCCATAGATTGATTACGTTCGTTCGTTGGTTTAATAAACGTAAGAGCATTTACATGAACGACGAGTATGTGAACGAAGAGGCAACGATCGATCGCAACGAGACTGCATTGCTCGACGAATCGAACTGAAAAGCCTGCAGAAAAATTCAGAAATCACCGACAGTTTCAAGGTTTTTCGAAACCGCGATCCTTCGGAATAAACACCGGTCGTTGCAGCGGTTTTAATTAATTCGACGACGCAATCGTGTACCGGAGCTGGTAAACTATTTACACGATATAATATCAAATTAACGTTCTGCTTTATCGTTACGCGCACCGGTGCTCGTTGTTCGAAATCGTTAAACCGTCTTTCTGATTAATTTACATTCCGCGTATATACGTACCGGGTGAACGAATGGAGAGCGGCGCAGCTATCCGAAAAAGAAACAGGCCACGAAACTGTTCGTATCGGCGCGTTCGTTATGCTTGCATTAATGAGGAATTCGCGTGGTAATTGTCGAGGCCACGGATAACCGAAGTTGCCGCGCTAATTTGCCAATCGCTAACGAACCTCTCCGACGAATCTCGTCTCTTGCGTTTCTCACGGCGTGGCGTGCAACAACGCAACGCGTAGTTTAGTTATCGGCGCGTGAATCCGATAATGTGATTTTGACGAGAGGGCGCCAATGAAATTTCGCCGACGATGCGGCCAACGAAATATGTAGCAAACGAAACGAAAATCGATACAGCCTGCTGGCCGGCTCGCTGCTCCTCCTCTTTGCCGCGCTCTGTTCCTCGTGCTCTTCTTCGTCTCTTCGTCTCTTCGTGAATGGATGTGGCGAAACGAGTCGCAACCGCCCTACTCGGCCTCCTTTTCACCAGATAAGAAGCATCGTGGCTGATTTTCCCGTTGTTTCGATCGTTTTTCTTCGTCGCGCGGTTAAATCGCGAAAGAAGAATAATTTTTCTTCTTTTAATCGAATTACGCGGACGAATTGGTTTAGTCACAACAGCGAGTTCTAATTTCGTTCGAAAGGATTTAAGGATCGATTTGCCCCCTCTGTTCTTCGACTCGTTGTCGATGATTGTATCTGGTCGAAATTCAGTGAGATACGCGCCGATAGAAGAACGGTGATCCGGTTGGCCGATTTATTTCCCGATTGTTAGTATAATTTCTTGTTATTACATTTTGTTATCTGTAACATTTTCATTATCCGGCGATATCGTGTCTAGTTTGCATTTATTTTTAATCAGCTTGAATATTCCTTTTCATAAACTGGCAAGTTAACATCCGCGTTTAATTTCATGCATCAAACTTCCTGATCCGAGAGCATTTCGTTTAAACGGTTAATCAAAAACGATTCGATTCGATAACGCGCGCAAAACCGCGCTCGGATAATCTGTATAGAATAATTTATCTGGAACATCGTATAATTATTGTCCGGTTAAATTCGATTAGAACAGCGTCGGTCGGATGATTAAGTTAATATCCGTTTCATGGAATATCGATAGCGAGGAAATTTACATGTCCAACCTACTATTCCAACTTATCTATCATCCAGAAGAAATTCAAATCGATCTCGTCATCGTTGAGTCATTAGCTTGGATATCCGCCCTTCGAACATCCTCCAATTTTCCATCGCTCTATGCCTGTCTTGTCCGTACTCATTTAAAAGTTTTGACATTGCGGTAAGCCGCATTATCCGTTACCTCGACTGATCCCGCAGAGGCCCACGCAGTTTGACTGGCTGACAGTCAGCGGTTTGACGTGTCTCGTCATTTCGAGTTCCCTCGCAGCGAAAGGGAATTTCTTCCTTCTGATACTCGAACCGCTCTGCTTTGTCGCATTACCAAATCTAATCGTAAAATTGCCTGTAACACAGGACATTAGAAAATAAACAGAGATATCCAGCTTCGTACAAGGTGCCCCAAAATGACGACGTATCGTCGACCGTGTACGCTAGATTCGGAGCAAGGTTGAAATAACAATAAAAGGTCAGATCCTTGTTCTTCGTCGTCGGTCACCGTAGGTCACTCGTTTTACCTTGAGAACGTCGCATATAGACATCGACGATCGAAGATTATACGAGACGAACGTAAACACGTCGTTCAGACTTCGTATCGCGAAAATGGGTTTTGTCCGCGACTTCTTTTTTAACGACCACTGTCGAATTACAGTATTTTACGGTTCGAGCGTCCGTGGATTTACGGGGAGACGGTAGAGCAACGACAATGAGGACGTTTTCGCACGCATTGCGATAAATTCGCGCGCGAAATATGAGTCGCGCGTGCTCACGGTGAAAGTGGCGCGTAAACGCACGGCGGAAACGATGGGACCGCGCGTGATTCTCGTCCAACGATGCTAAAGGGGCGAGCACGAACTCGTGCGAGTTACGAAGGAGTTGGAAACGAACCTGCCCGCGCGAATAAAGCAGAGGAGAATCGTTGTCTGGCCGAGAATAGACAACGATGCGCGGAACCGAAGAAAACCAGGCGGAATCGTTTCGTTAGCGTGTAAAGTGTGTGTAAGCGCGATGGATCGAAAGGAAGCACTACCAGGTAGCTCGAGTAGCTTCTCCGGGTGTACCAACACTCTACAACTTCGATTCAACGTAAGTACACGATTTATGTCTCGCATCCGAGGAACACGAAAAAGGATGAGTCGCGACGACGAAATCGCAGCCGCCTCGCGTACTGATATTTGCTCGCATTTAACGGGCTTAATGACGGTGCCGGGTACGGGAATTTATTGCTGGCCTGCCTGTGCGACGTTGTTCCTCGACAGACGAGTAGGTAAAAGGAAACACGGGAGAATTACAGAGCTTAATATCAACCAGCGATTCGTAAAGTGGCAGCTGTTTTCTCTTGTTTCAGGACCGTCGTTTACTTCAGTCCCCAGGAATGAATGCAATTAAAAAATCGCGTTTCCCGTTTCCAGGCATTGGCCCGTAATCGCGCCAAGTTTCAAGAGGGTTGTTCTTCGGTTTTCTAATTTCGTTTGTTACCTTTAACGAGTTTGAAAGAAAGGTTTGCGTTGGCGAACATTGAAACGCATTTTACTGGCTAACTACACACTCAGCTGATTCCACGAACCAAGTAACTAACTTTTGCGTTAGAAGCGCATACGTCAAACGGACGACATTCTATCAACGTGATACGAAAGCCGAGAGACGTAAAGATCTACTGTATAAAACAATGCATAAAATTCTACGCGTTAAAACGCGTATTCTAACCTAGCGAACGTCGTTCTTGCACGTCTCGTTTTTGCCTGGTTCCTCCTAATGTTCGCAGGTTCGAGGTCGGACGATCGACAAGCCAAATCTTCAAAGCGGAGACGGTTTCGTTTTAAGTCGAATCTATCGCGGAAACGAGGGCAGCGTTTTCTTTGATGCGGGTAAAACGAATTTCGCGCGAATATTGTCCGAGGAGGAACTCGGGGAACGCGTCCCTGGCCCGAGGTCGCGTTCTCCCGGGATAAATCCTACGGCCACGAATCCCGTTGCCCGATAATTTCGTTTTTTCCCTCTTCCCTCGTTGGTGCTCCGTTCGCTTCTTTACTGGCCGCAATGCAATAACATCGTTCCCCGGACCACCCTTTGACGTTACCCTCTTTTCTAACGGAGCCTCGGCGAACCGCTTTACCGGAAAAATAGAAAAGAAAATTAACGACGTCAGTGAAAATCTTCTTACCAAAAACCATGCCGGTTACACCGAGTTTTTCTCTCCCTTCCCCGTTCTAGACGTTAGCTCCGGGTTAGAAGGATATCCTCTTTGTTACACCGTAATTCCTCTTTCTTTCGCCTGCCCCGCCCCCCTCTCTCTCTTCACGTTCTTTATTTCCACCTCAACTTCTCGTTTTCTTTCTGCCTCTTTCTCACAACCTGGCCTCTACCCTTCACGCTCGCGTGTTCTCTCCCTCGTTCTTCTCCTTCGTTCGTTGACCGTAAAAGTCTACGTAGACGAGTGTTGCTGGTTTTTCGGCCTCGTCGTATCCTCCTACAACGTAACTTTCTTACGCCACGTTCAAAGCCACGTCTCGTTATTCTCGCAACTTTGCGATCGTTAGTTCCGCTAGGAAGGGAAACTGCAAGAGAAACAGGCCGACTAGTACGTTTCCCCTACCGGCCACGGTAATTCACGCTCGGGCCGCATTAATTATCGATCAATCCGTAAGCTGTTGAGCCCTCCCTGCTGGCGCGCTTACTGGCTGTTCGCTTGTAGGAATTCTTTTTATGGGTTAAACGATGTAACGGGATTCAAGGTTGATCGGAATGTAATCTCTCTACACCTATAAGATTTTGATAGCCGGAAGAAAGAGGAAGAAACTACGATGTTCGAGTTTTTGGTTGAGAGTTTCGATCGAGAATGTAAGGTAATACGACAGGCACCGTATCTAACGATAAAATAACGCCGATAGCTCTCGAAATTCTCTTTCTCTTTTTCTCAACAGATGCTTATGCTTGGATCGTGACAAAGACGTGTTTTCTTTCTTTTCTTCCTTTTTTTTTTTTCCCTCGCACAACACAGATTTTTCGCTCGATTCTCAATCGCTCGTCATCCGCGATGAATTTCTGCTACCAACGCTGTGAATATTCGTATGGACGCGTTTCGGGATTAAAAAAATTTGATGAAAGAAGCCTGCTGCGGCAATTGCGGCCCGTAAATTGCGAGCGAAACGGTGATCGTTTATAGCCAGCCAAGACACGTTTATGAATTATCTTTACGACCTGTGAAATTTGTGACACGACGTTTTATTTAATCGACTCGGGTGAATTATGGGCCGTGACCTCGGCTGGCGTGCATATCGACTGTTCTCTCCGTAATCGTACACGGATTTCTGCCACGGCAGGATTTTGTCGACGGAAGGACACCACCGGGGCTTTCCACGAGATTCACAGAGATCAGAACGGTGTTTGTTAATATAATATATAATATAAGTCCGGTTTTCGCTGACAAGACTGTACGCGACGGCTGTTCCTCCTCTGTTGCTTCACTGCCCTTTCCATTAACGAGACTAACGCGTACAACGTCGACATCGTCCTCTCTCCGCTTGCGGTACAGAATCCAGGTCTACGATGGTTCCTCTTTTTATTATAAATGAGCCGTCACGCTGGTGCCATGATCGATCGACGTTGGCCAAGTTCGCTGTTCACGATGTTCGCATAATTTATACGGTGCAACGAAAAAAGTCTTCGTGTATTACGCTATTTCAATTTCCTCTGACAGTCTTGCGTGTCATCCGCTGCGTTGCGTCATTTGCTGATTCGTGATTCTGGAATGACTATCGTCAGATGTTTTTCTAGACAGACCAAGTTAGTCTGATAAAACGTGGATAGCACGCTTAAGATAATTTGTACAAATAATAGTCTCCGAATACAAAGACGATCGACAACTTGTCGAAAGTTGCGAGACCATTAATTACACTGCGAGAATAAAAATATTGCGAGAGAAACTGAACGCCGAATTCGTAACGCGTTAAGACTCTGGTCATCGCCTACGTAAAAGTCGCGTTGAACTTAACTCAAGCTGAATTTGTTATTATATAGTAAAATATTCTGTATACTAAACTATATTCGTCTTTTTAATGCTAAATCAAATTTCCATTTCTGGCATTGGTTCGTTCAAAGACTGGCAACTCATTCAAATCGTTTTATGCCACGATAATCTGTCCTGTCCACGACATTTCTCTATTTTAATTAGAACATTCCGCCTGCAAACCTTAAATTATCACGCATGGAAGAAAGGAGCATTTGTCGGCAGAACTCGCGTCCACTGAGCGGCTGTTTCTCGTCCAGTAGAGCAGCCATACGATTAAACCGACGGTTTCCGTCGTGCTTGTTCTACGTTTCCCACGTCGTCCTTGTTCCACTTCCTATCGAGATCCCACATTGCTTTCATCAAGCGCCGGTCACGAACAAACGTTAGACGATATTGCTTGCCGATATTTTTCACGCGTGACACCGTGCCCCGGTTTGTACCTGGCATAAGAAATCAAGGGGCAACGTATATATGTTTTCGAGAGCGTTGCACTGAATAATGCACCGACTGATCGAGTAGGTTTCCATACTTTGGAAACGGTTATTCAGACCTCGCAGCACTGGTAATGGACGGTATTAGGAAGGCAGGCGTAGGACGCGTCGCTTACGAGGGAATATTTCATAGCTGGGAAAGTTATTCGAGGCGACTAGGGCGACTTTAACCGATCATTTGTCTTACGTCCGTTGGACGAGGAGTATTCTTTGCGTTGAAAGAGAGAATAAAAGTACGGCTCTTTTTGCGATAAGACAGCATCCTCTTCGACCCATTCCCTCCTTTCAATTACCGTTTAATTGGATTCGAGGAAAAGACGTGTACGTCGGCTTTGCCCAGCGTGATTATTCGAGCGGAACTCGAGTTTGCCAGAGAGAATCGTTAGGAGATCGCTGTTACCTGGTCGATGCGCCGTACTTTGGCGTAGCCTGCTTTATTTAGCCTCTGCAGCGGAGAAAATAATGTCGATCTAGTTTCGCGTTGTTTTGAAGGAAAGTATGCGCTCGGAAACTGTAGTCGACAGCGGATTGGCGAAGCTACCGAGAGATGAAACGATAACAGAGCGCTCTGGATGGCGAGAGTAAGCTATAACGGAAGAACGAATATTGGAAGCGAACATTAGAAAATCAATGCAGGGTACACATTTCTGACGGACGAAGGACTTCGCGAGGGCTGCGAAATCAACGAATATCGTTTGCGTTGGCAAAACCGAGACAGTGTCAATTTTCGTTTGCATAGTCGGACAAGCAGATTACGGCGGTTAGATATTAAAGGGAACGAGCGAACGGTGATGCGCGTTTTGAAACGCGGTTTGTAGCTGTTCGTCAAACGTCATCGCGCGTCGACTCGCGCCTTATCAGCGTATTGGCTCGGTGCGTTCTCCTTTCAAAGCGAAATTTCCTACGATTTAGCCACGTCGGCGACGCGCGTTAATTACTCAAGACTTATCTGGAGCAGCATGCTGCCTGTTGTGCGCCAAGGACGGGCCAGGGAAATGCAATTACGCGTGTGTCTGAGCCCGTTGACTTTTCACACGTGTATCAACTTAATGGCGTAATAACGCTACGTAAAAAGAGAACTAACCGTGTCAAGGATGAACGATAATTCTCTTCTTTTAAGAAGAAACGAGGAAGATGAGGGCGAACTCGAGAGTTGAGACAGACTCGTTGATGCCGGAGAAGCGTATTATGACACTTTTTCCTCTTTCCTCGGTTCCTTTTTTCTTCTCGTTTCGCGAACATTAGTTAAGATTACATTCGCGTTGTGCCTCGTTCGTAACGTGTGCCGCTAAAAAAATGCAGGAAACGGAGAGAGAGAAGAGAGAGAGAGAGAGAGAGGGAGGGACGAGAGGTGAATAAAATATAGAAAAAAAGCGTAGCTGGAAGAGCAGCCAGTCCGTTGACTGAGCGGATTAAAATGGACGCGACAGGAGGTGCTGTGAATATCACTTTTCCAGCGTGAACGATAACATTCAGAATGTTCGAGGCCACCGGGTATCTATTGAAATTCCCGCGACTCCTGTTTCAACGGATCAAATCCTACGGGTTTTCCATTTGTTACCACTGGCAGACGAGAATGTGACAACCTACTGCCCGCTGCCTTTTCAACGAATTGGAACGTAGTGTTCGATCAAACTATGGTTACCCTTTCGATCCAACGTCGACAATATCTCTTTCGTTCGGAGAAGCATCGAAGAATATCGAAATGGGACGAAGGATCGTGTGACGGGTATTAAAGATGATTAACGTGGACTAGAATGACGAATGCGATACACCTCGCCAAGAGTATTCGACGCGAGTACAGAACGGTGTAACACACCGTCAAAGTTTTCCCACGTTCGTACGAGTATGCGTTATTCGGTGAAAAATAAAGAACTTGCGACTTCCGACTCGAGAATTCGAGAGATCTAGAAATTGAGAATCGGACGACTATAAATATTTACATTCGGCCAACTCTAAAAACACACTAAAAATCGGGGATTCGATAACTGTAAAATTAGAAAAATTGCCAGTCGGGGAACTCTAGAATATTGGAGAACTCGCGAAGAATTCGGAAATTCCAGATCCCTGAAACTCTAGAGACCGCGAATTGAAGTTCTCGATAATACCACGACCTAAGGATTTATGAATGAACTCCAGGAGAACACATGATTCATTGATTCAACTGCGTTGTGTAACACCGCGATACATATAAAATGACCGTGTACTTACCGTCATCGCGGTATGTCGGAATAACAACAGCGTTGTTTCGTAACGCTGGCAAAGTACGTCCGCGTGAAGTTCGACTGTGCACATGTCCTTGTCGCCGCTCTCTTCGCGCCACTCGACCCATAAATCGCGTTGCATTTTCACGTGGTATTAGGTACAGTTCGTTTCACGCATGACGAAGTCGCCATTATCCAACGTCTATGGGGAGCACTCTCGTCTTTAACTTTGTATCTACATAACGACGCGATGCATCACCATACATTATACTGGACGTCTGGTGGTTTCCATATTTTCGTAGTACCGTCGAGCTTTCTTGAGCCTCGCTTCCTCCGTATACCGGCGAGTTTTCCATGCCGCCAGTGACACGGAAGTAACGCACGATCGATTACACGCGAGGCTTATAAATAACTTCGTTTGTGTGTGGTTACACGATGCTCGGATTAAAGACGGAAGATCGATCTCCTTAAAGAATATCCGAGGTCGTGGAAAGCGAAGCAATCGATTAATCGATTAACGCTTTAATCAGAGATTATTACGATCACGGAACTGAAAGTCAACGAAGAAATCGATTTCAATCATATCGGCGGTCGTGTAACAATTTAACTCCTACCCTCCGATAAATAAACTATCAACAAGATGTATCTGTTTCGTATAAAATCCTGATTCTTAATCCATCAAAGAGCACGTTGGATAATTTAACTATTCGGCTCGATAGGAAGTTAAAAAGGAGAATCATCTAGCGACGAAAAGAAAGAAAACGGATTACCAAGATTAACCGAGTAATCCGGGCCGATCTGGTTAATTCGACGACACGTAGCCAGCAAAAAGTCGGTTCAGCATCGAGCGAAATTGGACGAGCCTGTCCGATAATAAAAAGCGCTCTCCTTGGGGACTATTAAGATATTCGATATATCGATCGTCGTTTAAATCGTTCACTTCGTTGATTTTATAACTAAATTTACGATACACCACGCCATACAGTACGTGCACGCGGTGTTGTTTCAACCTGGTCGAGCTAAGAGATTTGCTAACGAGGCGAATGAATAATTTGAATTCCTGCTTTTCCATGGCTGGTAATCGGTCCATAATTCATCTGAATTCCACTCTCATCGCGCAGTTCACCGTTACCAACGGAAGGAAACGTAATGACGTTAAATGAACAGCGTTCCCTTTTCGCGGAACGGAGGGAGGTTGAACGTTTCACGGTTAGTCGACCATAGGAAAATTAATTTGATCGTTAGGCGAGAACGCGAGAACAGGATTAGAATTCGGTGTAGTGAAGCGCGAGGCAGCCAGTCGTTCGGCTTGTCCTTTTATCTCGGCCTGCTGCAGATTAGCAAGACTTAACACGGTTATTGTTTTCGTAATCCGCAGAGCACCTCTGGTTCGGTAAACATTTTCCTTTGAATACGGCACCGCACGCCACCGTCACTTTCTTCGCCGAACATTCGCATTCTGTTTTACCTTTCTTCTTCCTTAATTCTTCTTTCATATTCTTTTACGCGTGATGAACGAGACGTTTAATAGAACGCGAACGTTGAACGCCAGTGACGAGAATATCGTACCTGTCAACGGGAAATAAGTACGTACATACATTGATCGAAGCTGACGCACAAAGGCGAATTTCTTCGGTTCTTGTTACGCGTAAGGTAAGGCAAAGAGCCCTGAGCTTTTCGTTGCTCCTTCCAGCGTACACGCTTATTTGCATATTTTATTCAGAGATCGTTGTCTAGCTTTATCACGCGAGGGAAAATTTGCTTCGAGTAACGAACATCGAGTTATTAGTAACATTTTTATCTTAAAGCTATACTTTTTACATTATCTACGATTTCTCAGATTTCTCTATTTATTTTTTATCGTACGCTACTTTTATTTACATTCGCGAGAAAATGTCTCTTGCATCGCTGTTCGATCCCATTACGTTAATTCATATTTTTAATTATCTTAAAATATGCCCGATTTTGGTCAGGTTTTCTGTTTGAAAGGTTTGACGTTCGTTCATTATTGTTCGATGTTTACCCTTTCGCACGGAGAAGTAACAACGATGCGAGTAAGTCATCTGCATTTGTATCTTCCATCGAATATAAAGCGACAAGTTTTAATTAGTTGTCGTTTCGCGTGATTTTATTACGCGACATAATTACACGGGATGACAGAGCCGGGTAATAATACGCGTTTCGTTCGCAATATGCTAATTAGGTTTTCAAAAAGCCTGGGCCCCTGTGCTTGTAACAATGGACTGCGAAAACGGTAGCTCGGTTTCTAGGATGTCTACGACCGATCGATAGGCCCGTGTAGCGGAAAGCAGCTACAACGAAGAGGCAGAAACAGGTGATCGACCCGAAGCTTTCGCGGAACGTTTGATGGAAACGTTTTCGCTTCGCTGATATTTCTGAATATTTTTCCTCCTTCCTGGATAAAAGTCCGAAAAAACGTTCCATAAAATAAAAATCCGAAACTGTCGTTGCGATCCGACCTGTCGACGATTTTAACAGCTAATTGTTTTATCTTTAATCTGGTTCCGTTTGAAAAATGGGGAAAATTTCTGTAATTCGTAGATCGCTGAAGAAGTAAATAAAAACTGAGCAAACAAGGCTGTTTTATTTTAATACGTAGGCAATTTTGAAAATCGTAGGTACAACGTTTTAAATACGATATTAATCCACGAGTGTCTGGTTTGCTTGCGCAGGATGTCCTACGAGAGCTGGGACAGAAAAAGCCGCAGCTGGACGAGCTGGTGCATACCGCGGAAGCGCTGCGTGCGGACACCAATAGACAGCAAGTGCACGGCAAAGGTAAGCTCATTCTCTTTTCCCCTATTTTAACCCGTTTCAGCTTTCAGAAATTTTTATTTCGCCTTTCCATTTAATTCGACTCGCTCCAACCTAATTCCCGTTACACGGTTATTTACAGCTTACAATTCCCGAGTATTTCGAATTACGAGCGCTATTCGTTAGGACAGGTGATAATTTATTACCGGTTAAATCGTGAAATGAACGTAGGACGAGATTGGTAATGAGAATATCGTCATTGCGGAAGATCGATATCCGTATCGATAGCCAACGACCTTAATAAGTTTTTGTCGTCGCAATTGATAAGGGTGCACGGTTACTGCTTGCCAAGCACTTTTCAGGCCCCGGCAAATTTCAGAAGTTTAATTATCGGCCTTGATTGTTCGACCAAAGTCTGTAATAAATTGAACCATCTGTTCCACGGGACAGCTACTTATTATACGAAGTATCTTGCTCCAAGCCGTTCTTTTCAATCGTTTCTTACGTCCGATTGAACGGATCGCGTGCAAAGGATTTCTCCTCTGTCAGCGATGTTCTTATGAAATCGTCAATTTGTCTTTTCTTCTACCCGCAACTTGATTCCGTAATAAGTGATCGGATATCCGAACATCATCCTAATGATATAGTAGGAATATTAGGTTATAGACAGCTCTTGCTCGTGAAATATAAAATAAAATAGAATAATTTATTCTCGTTTAACACTTTGACGGTCGTTTTTTGCCTTCGCTTTGGTCGACTACCGTCGCGTTTCTTTCTTTTTTTAAATTTAATCGGCACTTGAAAGCGAGGCAAATAATTTCTATGTTCGATAGAGCTCTATCGAAGCGAAACGATTTACGAATGCACTGAAAAGAGCAGCAATTTGTGAGTCTAATGATCCACTGAAAGCGAATGCTCAGGAAATGATTATGATCCCGCTTCTGGGATTATATTCTTAAATTTAACGATATAACTGTACGGGACAATCAGTAAATAAATAAATAAATTTATATAGTCATAGTAATCATAATCATGTAATAACCGCGCTCGAAGCAATCAACGGCAAAGCACTGACGCGATTTCATTTAAGAAGTTTAAGAAGTTTAAACTCCGACGATTCTTCGATTTTTAAAGATCTCACACGCAATCGACTTTCTACGCGGCATCGAGCGTGCTAATCTAACGGTGCGAGTTCTTCGGATCGTTCCACGTGCGTTTCCCATACCGTAACGCTGGTACTCGATTCTCGATCACACGACAAGCATCGACTGCCGAATATTTTCTCAACGGTAATTCCAGCCGTTAATTGACGACTCTTTGGTCTATCTGGGTGGATTGGAAATTAGCTCGGCTAACCGTTTGGGGCGAGGCGAGGGATCCGATTGATTCGGAAACTTTTTAAATCCCCGCGAATCTGGCGCGGATTGACGCAATAGAGGGTCGAGCGCGGAGATTAACGGCGATGCCGTTAATTGTTTCAAGAGCCCTGGAAAACTCTCTCTCTCTCCCGCCGATGTCGCATTGTTCCTTCTATATTAGCGTGCCGGTACTTGTCAGTCTCGTCTGGTACTGCGCCCGTGCATTATAGCCAGACGATTCTTTCGTCCATTGTTTTCAGCAGGCCGCCCACTCTGCGTGAAATAGGGAAGAAAGGGTTCGCATACCAGGCGTATCAACCAGTTGGTTCCCGTCTCTTGCGTTACGCGTCGCAAGCTACGTTTCTCCTCCAGCATTCTTATTAATCGCACCTGCGCCCTCTTTTACCATATTTCACGCTATTAAATGTCTTGGTTTCGCGCGATTGTCAGAATTATCAGAATAATGAATGTTGACGCAAATTCGTGTCTTTCGTAGATATAAGAAAGTACCAACGAATCCAGCGTCTTTTCTTTCTTTCGCTTAAAACATATTATTTTACGTTGTAGTATCATGGATGAGGGGCCTGGGGGGTGTCGTGCGAATTATAAACGAGCGGTGGCTGAGCATGTATGTAGGGGTTGCTAGGGGACAAAGAACGAATTAATAACAGTACGAGTTGAGATGTGAAAGAGTGCGGATTGCGTCGATGAGAGTCGAGCCGTCGATTAATTATTTAGTTGTGCTGATTATTATACGTTTGCTGCGATTAGTTCATGTTTAACGAACATTATTCTCTGTACAATTAACACCTGTTCAATCTACTTATCATTAATAAACTAACTATAGTAGTCACGATACTACAATATCTTCTTCGATGATACGTTTTTGCATCTTTCAGTTTTATATATACGCGCAAACATTCGCAGTACGGCGATCGTACACATCGTTTCCATGGAATCGGTGAATTTTTCGTTCAGTTGCGTTAATAATTTCACGACGTCAATGAATAATACGGTAGAGATCGAAGAAATTCTTGTTCCTCGATACAAAGTATACGACACTGATCGTGCAATAATAATAGCACAATCTGGTACAATTTGAATGGAGAGGAAAGAAAAATATTCGGTGTCGTGGCACTACTTCATATCCTTGTAAAAACTCCACTTCGTATGGAACTTGCGACATCGAGGTGAAAACTTGTAATTCGTCTCTCTTTAACTTGATCGGAACGTATATACTGGAAGAAAAATTGTGCGTCCAAAGTTGGCCAAGTTTATCGTTCGGCGGTGCATAGAAAAATAAAAAGGTGGCCGTTTTATCGATCTAAAAATCGCTCGTACTCGCAAGCTGTCGGTTTACGGGTAGCAGCCCGATGTCTGGTTTTCCGTCTTGGCTGGCGTGCACGTGCCTCCTCGAGATTGAACCGATGCTGAAGTGGCTCGACACGGCAACCTCGGGTATATCGAAAGGCGGCCGTATTTCGGCCAACCTCTCCACAGCAGATTTTTCATAACGGTCACGTTATCAAACCGCGGCAAATGCCCACCTAGTCTGAAGTGCTGCTGTTCCCTCGCAGCCTTTAATTACCAGCACGAAACACTGACATGCTAACGCTCTCGCGTTTCACCGCCATTTCTTCTATGCATCCCCTGCATTACATGCCCGAATTGCTCCGTGCCTTCTTCTACTTTGTTTCTACGTAGAAACGCCTTTCTAACTTTTTATATTATACGTTGAATCACTAACCAACCACGTGTATCTCGTTCCTCGTAGGTAGGAAATTGGATAGACGAACAAATCGGATATTACGATTTCTTTGTAATTGAAAGTAAATCGAAAATATTCTATCGTCGATGCACCGATTTACATTACCATTCGACGTTGCGAGTATTCGAATATAAAGCAAATACGATATCTGCGATTAGCGAAGATTCCACTTGAAATCTATTAAACGTCGTGCTCTCGTTTCTCGGGGAAAAGAAATACGCGAGGAACGTCCGATGATATCGTCAAAAGTTAACCGTGCAAAAACGACTTCATGAAACATTCAGAGTTCCCTTCTACTTTACGTGAACGTTTCCTATCTCCGCGTAAAATTACCGTGGAATCTTTTCGAAGGTTTCAAAGTGCATCGAAGCTAACGTTTCAGTCAGAAAGTATCGCTTCGTCTTGAAGTACAATGGTCGTTCAGATTCTCATATCGCGTACCAGTTTATTTCTCAGACAGATGTTGTACGCGGATGAATGCAATCGGCTGATATATACGTGGCGTTGATTCTTTTTCCGCCGGATTTCCTATTCGTCGCTGATACTTTCGTGACTATCGACGAGTAACGCACCAGATGGAGACGAAAAACGATAGAAAATGTCTCGAGATAAGCCATTGTTCTCGCTTTTATCCCGACGGTTACGTACAGTCTTTCTTTGAGGGAAATTCCACGCATTGTCTCGAACCGTGTCGCGAAACTGGCGTCGCTTGATCGAATACCTGATCTCCTTCGGCATTGTTGCCAAAACTCTCGCTCGCGGAATTAAATTCTTCCGTGTCGTTAATTAAACCCCTCTATTAGCTGGATAGGGTGGCAGATTCGGGTCTGGCGAAACCGGAAGGCAAATTAACTCCAGGTGTGAAATCGTTTCCGGGACTGAGTGTTGTAAGAATGTAAAGCGAGCCGCGATCGTTTGCCTCAAATATTTCCTGTCGAATGGCGAATATAGTTTCTGCTTTTCGTGCAAAATAATTATAACGCGAGCTCGATTCATGATTATATGCAGAGGAAGAGATATCAATTAGATGATTCTAAAATTAAATAGAACTTCTGACATTTTAAAACCGAGGAAAGAACTCTGTCAAATTCAAATTACCAGCGATTTGAAATATTTATATCGTCGTCGTAATAGTTTCAAGATTACAGGGAAAGAAGGTCGCGTTACCTAATTTTCGCAGACGAACACATTTAGAGTTCGTTGCGCTGTCAGTCAATGTCGTATTACCAAAATCGTTCGATGAAGCCGAACGCGTCCTTTTTTGTCCCCTTGAAACTTTTCAACTTACCTTTCAGATATTCCTATCAGGAGGCCCACAGCTTCGAAACTGGTTGTTTTCTTTGTTACATTTAAACGTCGTATTAAGCTCTCCCGTTTAATCGTACAGTTCGTTAAAATCGGAAAATCAATAGAAACGTGTCTATCACGCTCTTTCCGGCCGCGACCTTTACTTTATTATATTTGCAACTGCAATTTCCAATTCACGCAGCCTCCAAATCCGTGAAAGAGAAATAACAACAACGTCGATATTCACATCCGTGTATTTACCAAAATTCACTCCGTACGGGATTCACTGGGCGTAACCATTCCATTTGCATAAACAGATTCCTACATATTCGAGCTGCTTCATACGGTAGATGGAAAATCGCGGATATATTAATAACAATTATACAAGCGCGTTAACAGCTGGTCGGATCGTTTTTGGTTGACGATAATTCAGCACGGGCGGTGCGTTCTCGAGGTTGGTTCGGAAGCCTCTCGGCATTGCATTCCTGCGTGCGGCTTTTGGGACATACATCCGTCGACCATGGCGATAGGACGGTGTGCGAGATAGCAACCGACTTGTACCCCAGGAATGAAGGCAAGAGCCACTTCAAAGCCGACAGCGTTTCTATGTACGCGTGTATTCACCACGTGTGCACCACGATAGGACGAATACACGCGCACTGTGCACGCATCCCTCTGGCTATAAACCGTGCCAATAACGCACCCTATTCTTGTCGCGTTACGTAGTCGACGCATGCCCGTTACAAACGTTCCGGATTTTTAACATTACAACGCGAAAGAATATTTCAGGGAATTTTACGGTTGCGTAACGTGCAGTCTCCGGTGTCAAAGTCAATTTTCCGATTTGATTTTTCGATATTTTTTCATCAAATCTACCGATGAAACTGCTCCGGTCATTTTCACGTTGGTTCGTTAAAATTTTGTTGCTTCTGTGTTTGCTTAATTCCGGTTCAACGCCTTAGTCCGGTAGAGGGTAAAACATGTTTTAACGTTAGTGCGAACAGCCTTTTGCCCTTTTTTTTTTCAGTTCAAAAGAAAGATTATCAGCTTCCTAAAAATACTTATATATATTATATATTTGCAATATTTACGTTGACCGCAGGCAGGTGTTGAAAAAAACAATCGTGAAACAAAGGAGGTAGCAGAAATTGTACCGATATACCCGAAAGAGCCGATGTATTTTATTTTCCGAAAATGAGACAGTAGAGGCGTTGATAGGCGAAAACCGCAACCTGTTGCGAGGAAGTCGGAACTTGGCATTCTCTTTATACGGATGATGTTTCATAATGGAGTCGATGAAGCAAGGCTCTGCTTCTTGGAAAGTACCCATTCGCTTCGCGAGCCAAGGGTTATTCAATTTTGACGACTCACCGAGTGGAAGAGTACGATTGACCTAACTTTTATAGCCTCCCCTATGATTCGTTGAAAGATATTTCGCGTGATAAATGGCACATCGTATAGAAACCTTGCAAAAATCACACGCTTAGAAAAACGCAAGATGTAGTTGGTAATAAAGCTATACGAAGTGGAATGTGGCATACATACGATGTTGTATTTTCCAAGTAAATATACAGAAGCGATTGATACCGAGTAAACACGTCCACTCGCCATCCATACCCATTTGTCCGCTATTGTCTTGTCCACTATCCTGATTAACCGAGTGTTTGTCCAGTCTTTTCGATCGTAATAATTGTAATCTTTATTCTCGCGGCAAATCAAACGCGAACGAGCAAGAGGAAAGAACAGAAAACGGAGTAGCAAACGCTAGAAGATAATTCACCCATCCACAAAGTTTGCTATACGCAACGCAGACGAAGCATTTTCGCTGTTCCAAACAACGACGTTTAACCACGTGGAAGGCGTAAACACGAGTTGCAAATGGTAGGAAAACATTTTATTCTCCCTCGAAGCGCGATATCAATGTTTGTCGATCGGTAGATCTGTTTAATCGGTCGTTTCTTTCGTAAGCTTTTTAAGATTCAGAGTCGAATCTCGGTGTTTCTCTCGTTCCTGTAGAAGTGGTTCACGTACTTTTCTGGACAAAATTTGCACGTATAAGGGACGGCTACCACACCACTTGGTCGTCTCGCCACTTCGCAATTACCCCGAATCTATGGCGACTTAAGAGCGTTGCATATCTCCCAAATTATACGTACTTTAGGTAACTTATTGCGACTAAAGTATCAGTACGCGTTCCGGCTTCTCGCCTAATTGCTTAATTATGTCAATTAATGGGGGAACGGCGGAGCTTGCCAGCTGTGTTTCGCTTCCTCTCGGAGGATGAAGTATGTCCGGAACGTTTCAGCCGCTGACACCCTTTCGCCTCGGGCTTTCAGGTAACGAGAGAACATCTCTTTGATTTTCAAGCAGGCAGTTTTGTTATTCGATGCAGAACGTTAATTGTAAATTGTTAATTATTCCAGATACATGGTTAGTTGGTTCCAAGTCTCGCCATTTGTTCGCTTTCCACTTGTTTATTTAAGTATTCGCCTTGTTTGTTTATAAACTTCTGTCTGTTTACGCCCTTGTTTCATTTACTCTTACCAGATTCCTTTAACGTGATTTATTCCTCCCGTGTGATATAGCAGAATTTCAGGTTCGCATGTTAAAGTCGATCTACCGGAGACGGTGTACGAGAAAGTGTTAAGAGTGAAGATTAATAGATCGTCGAGGGATCAAGTTGAAGATCTAATCCCTTTGGTTTCAGCTACCGCTTTAGCGCTTTGATTTCGAAATTCATCAAGCTACACGGAATTACATAAATACGTCAAACGTTAGACGCCTATAAAACATTTGTTCTATCAGTGTTTGAAGCGAATCCGGAATCAAAGCAACTTTCAATTTTTCCTTCGAAATAGTTTCTTTAAATTAGTTGTTAAACCATCTTGATTAAAATTCCGTTCTCTATCGAAACACTTTGGTCGACGATGACTACGCATTTCGAGACGTAAGAGCACTCGTTGCCAGGCGAATAGGAACGCTTATTCCACGATAGAGGTGCGTTTTCTTCCGCTTTCGTTGCACGTTTCGCGGCGCATAGGAACTCGAGGGAAGAAAAAACGAGAGTGGAGAAGAAGCAGCCGCGACAAACATAATGGGAAATCGTTGATGGAGACATTATACTTCCTCCATTACACACGACGAGAGCGAAGTTGCTTAAGGTCCGCGTCGCTGTTTGGGAAGATTGCTTTTTCTCTCTCGGAAAGGCTCGCTCTACCTCCGGCAGAAGACAGAGCTCCGTCGTTCCGTGCATGGTCGAAGTTGTATCACGACATTAACGAGCTAATTGGATTTAAAAATATACCGTGCCTCTCTCTCTTTCCTTGTTTTTGACACATTTTCTTCTTTGATGCCTCGCAAACTTTTGTGGTTTCCTGAACGACAAGCCATCGTATACAATGTAATTTGTGGCCGAGACTACATATTAGTTTGGCTTAAGGTGATTTCGCTGCAACCGCCGCTGCTGTTGTTCTTTCAGCCTGGAAAGCATTACGTCGCGCCTGTAATATTTAACGTTTAATGGCACCGATTGTAAAGAGCGTTTTCGATAAGAATGGAAAACCCCGTTACAAACGCTGTCGTTTTGCGTCTTTTCTATTTCGAGATAAAAGTGGTAATTTGTGATTTATGAAGTCGTGCGAATATTAGGTTTTTAAATCGTTCCCGTTCTTTTAAACCGGTCACGTTACACTCTTTACAAAAACATGGTTTCATTGATCTCTTGATCCATCCAACGCGTCCAACTCCGAATTGCTCGGCTTTGTTGGAAATCTCGTTCGATTCCCGGAGAATGTAGGTATTTTCAGTGGATCTCTGGCAGAAGGTGAGTCTCGGGTGATCTCGCGAACAAAAACACGATGGATTCACGTCGAGAGATCTGACTGGCCACGTAGTATCAGCCTCACGATTTATCCATTTGTCAGACGCTGCGCCATTCAAACACTTTCAAGATATCAGCTTCGAGAATTCAAAACGTCTTCGTGTAATCTAGCCGCATACAGAATGTTAGAAAATGCGAGTCGAAAACTTTGCCAACCCGCATCGTTTGCTGAGAGAAGCCGAAAATGTCCGATCAGCATAGGTTTTAGAATCAATCATCTGGATGTATCAAATTTCGTATTCATCGTATCGATATTTAAATGGAACCGTCCGATCAATCGTCCGAATCTTTTGCATATTTTCCGGCGAATAAAGAAACAACGTTGCGAGCTTGAAGCGAACGGTAAACGCATGATCGCACCGAATTCGCAAATGTCAATTTCCCATCGGAATAGAAACATACGGACGCAAAATTTGTTGCGTTTTTAACGGGAAACGATCAGCTTTACGATTTATCTTGATTGCACATTTTTTTACATCTCTCAGTGAGTACTACAAGCTCGCAAAGTCAAAGTATGATGCTCTTTCTGCATAACTCCGTTAAGTTACTTCGGTCTTAAACATCTCCGTTTCTCGAGACAAAAGAGCGTAGAAGTATGAAACTTGGGAGCCGCTTTACGAAATGTCAGAGTCGATTCGCAGTTTTTCTAGCCGTATCACGGGATTCCATAGAAAAAGCGGTAGGGCTGAATGCGCACCGGTTCTATTCCCGTCACGTAGTAAATGCATCTGAGGCAATTTTACGGACGCGTCATCCGAGCATTTTCATTTTCGGAGCCCAAGTATTCCGGCATAACCGTTTCGTTGGTTGTCATAAATCATGGGTGTGTCTGACGTTTACACATCCTCGCACGCGCTCGTTTCCATCCAAGTATCTCGACGTGGCCTTGCCTTGGTCGTTGCATTCTTCGTTATAGCTACTTTCCTACAACGAAATAAAAATCGCGTTTCGGCTCTGGCCAAGAGATTCGTATCTTTGGCGATGCCTTTTTATCAACGTTTGTCAAGTAAGTAGCCCGCGTATCAACTGCAAAATCAATCGGGATAGTTAATTTTCGAATTTCGTTTAAACGCTCGATGTGCAGCGAGAAATCACGGAAACGAAAAAGGAAAAGAAGAACGTCAACGGTTGGAAAAGACGTATGGTGGTATTTGAGGCCAGGGGGGAAAACCGACGGATCGCGAAACCTTTCTTCGATGGTACGTGCATCTTCGATCGAGGATATCTAGGATAAGATGCAGGATTTTTCTTTCTCTCTTTCTTCGTTTTTTCAACCGGCGTTCTTGTGGATCCGACTTTAATAATTCACGTCACGCAGTCTCCGATACGGCAGCCAAGGAAATACTCCTGGGGAATTTGCTTTCGGTACACGGGAATGGCTGCGTGTCGATATATTTTATTTACTGCCCCCTCCTCTCCCTTTTTCCATTGATTCCTCGTCACCGGCTGATCTATGGATTTTCCTCCGGCATTCTTCAACATCTGCTTCGAGTCGCGTCGTTACGTCCATTCTTGTACATTTATCCGTACATCACCGAATCACCTCTCCCTACTAACGTTTTATGTTATTTTACGCGGCCAGGGAAAGAAGAAGATTGTAAAGCGACGTAAGCTCGTACATAGCCTACCTATTCGTTCCTTTTCATAGCCTTCTCATTCCACGTCCACGCGATTGCAACTTATTCTTATTATGGAGATTGTTTCGACCAACAACCTGCACTTTAAACGTTCCATTTTTGCCCATATATACTATGGTAAGGTTGTTGTTCTCGCAGACAGTCGTAAATCGCTTATACGACGCAACGTTTCTTACAATTTTTTTGAAACGAGAATAACAGAGTGAGCGTAGAAATGATGAAACAAGATATCTGCGAACAATCTTGATCTTTGATATTTCTTTGACGTATTTTCTCTAGTTTTTAAAAACCTGTATTAATCTCCGTTAGTACTAGAATTTCTGTATTTTACGTTTCAAGCTACGAGTAATTTCATTAATCTGCTAATTATATCGATAATGGTTTGCTCCTGATAAACATACTTCGCGGTAGATTCAAAGGCACGTCAGAATGGTATAAAAAGGCGAAGTCTTCTGAGAAAGCTTCTTTGCTCCCTATCCTTTGTTCCCCTGAAATAAGACTAGCAACGAAAGTAGACAAATTCAAAGGAGGATAATTCCTTTCCTCCGGTAGACGACCTTAAAGTTTGTCGGGGCGCGGCCAAGGGGATCGAAATACCTGCGGAATAAATGTACGTTGATTGGAAAAAGACTCGTCCGAATTGTTCGTAATGAGTTTCGTGGCAAAACAGAAGCATCGAGCGTAATGTTCGTTTAATTCTCGCGGAAACAAGGCCTTTCCAACGAATGGCTTTGTCTGGTACCTTTTTCCTATACCTTTACGACGAGTGCTTTTAGACATTGAACAAATTTCTTTGGACGATCAAAATTGCAATTTTACTTAGCCTGAAATCCTTGACAGAATCTATCGCAAAACTCTCTGAATATCGAAATATCCCGAACAGTGAAATCGTACCAACTCGACTTTGCCCGCGTACTTCGACTTCGACTTAGCGCAAAGACGTGGCCCTCCGTCTCCAACGTTATCCATTTCCAGTTGCACCCTCAATAACAACCCTCGGAACGGTAGCGCTGCTGTCCCTTCGCCCTACCGTTAGCTCCAAATACAATTTTACGCGATTTACGCTCCTCGTCCCGTTGTTTTCTCGCCTTCGCCAACCGTTTACTGCGCATTTCACGTTAGAATTGAAATGCAAACGCGTTTATCGCGTTCGTTACCAACGGGCTACTTAACAATTCTTTCCTCCCGCCGGATATTTCGTATATTTTATAATCCATGCATCTGGATCGCGCGTGCGATTTTCGCGCTGGCAAATGCGAACAATACCGTCATCACCAGGACGTATCGCGATTCGCACTTCCGGTGAGTGCGAACGCGGCTGAAAACCATGGAAAATCCGATTATTCGTATCACCGGCGCGTACGCGAGAGAGTAGAGGAGATATGGAGAGGAAGAGGCGGAGAGAAAGACAGAGAAAGAGAGAACGAGAGACGAAGAGAGATATCACGTCCCGGCCGGATTTCCAAAGCCGACACCGCATTTGCGGGGAAATTACAATATAACGCGCGCCCTCTGCGTAAAGCGGAATTTATTACAGCGCGTTTACACGCGTAAAACATAGGTAAGCGACGTCGATCGACGCAGGGAATTGGTGGTGCGTGAAAAGTGGTCGGCTCGTTCAATGCCCGATTATCTTGCTTGCTTAGAGCGTAATCGCTCGTTTGTTTGATCCATTTGCTCGTCTGCGCGTTGAGGAGTGTACAGCGGCGTTATCTGCCAATCGGATGGATCGACATTCTAAGAATTTGAATGGGAAATGAAAGAGGTAGATGTCTCGTAATCGTGTAAAATATTCTTAAATAGTAGTATAGGATTTCGATATCCGCAGGATGAAATATCGTATTTTGGGAAAAATGGACTATTCGTGATTGGAATGAAATTTTAGGGAAATAATAGGACAAGAAGTTGGATTATTAGGACAGGATTCTATTAGGAAATGCTTGCTCAAAGTGTCAGCATTGCAGGGAGTTAATATAGATAGTAATTATTCAAGTTGATACAGGGAAACGAAATTGAACGCGTAGCCGAGCGGAAAGCTGTACGTTAATAACTTAACGTCCGATTCTCTAAATCTACTTACCTTAAGGCGTACATTTCCGATCTGCGTTTCTTAACCTGGCATCTCCACGATGTCTGTGAACGAATCGAACGCTAACGAGCTTACCTTCGTTCAGTGCGTCTCGAGGCTTCCACCCTCCGGTGGGACATTCATTAAAAGCGAGAAAAGAATTCCAAGGAAGGAAGTTATTAAAGTTTCTTTTCACGTAGGGTCAGAAACGATTCCGAGACAGGGAAGAGGCCAGGGTTAAAGAACGAGAATGTCCCGGTTATGAGTTTTACGAGCGAGCCGCTACGTCCAACGCACGGCAGAGCACTTCGTCAAAACTCGTTGAAAATTGCGATAATGCTAACGATTTTCCCTTGGACGAACGAGCCACCGTTATGCACGCTCGACACGTTCAACCTAAATCCTCGTTCGATCCCGAATCTTCCTTTATCAAATTTCTGTCAGATTGGCGAGAATATGCTGCGTTCGCTCGGATCATCGATGGCGATTATCGAAGGGCTTCTTTGCTGGCGTTTTACTTTGCTTGGTAGCGCTACGGAAACTTGTATCTTTACACCGTCCAACTTTCGAGAGTCGGTACAACTTTTAAAACTCGTAATCTTTTGCTTAATATTCCGGGATAGATTGCTCCGTGACGGTAATCCAATCGCCGTAACGATCTTCTTCGAGGTACTCGTGCTCCGTCCTTTTTTTTTCTTCGTTCCATTTTCCTTCGCTTTTATCGCCGATGATGTTCGATCGAAGGTAGACCTTGCGACGAGCAGGCGCGTTTTGGTGAAAATTAAGAGGCGCGCAAACTCGAAAGCTCGGCCCGCAAGACGGTGTTCTCGATGAGAGTCCGCATCGACGAGCGGTAAATTAGTATCGCAAGCTGTACCGGTCAGGCGAGATTATCCCGCACCGAGCGATTCTTCTACGATTTACAGGAAAACCATTTTGCGGAATAAGAGTGTTCTCGAATCTGCTGGCGAAGATAAGGGTAGATTACGTATAGGCGCGGTGCTTAACTTCGTCCATATAACGTTCCACACCGGCAGGGAACGATCTCGTTCGTTGAATTTTTATGGTTGTTCGGCGTACCGGCTGTAACGCCCTAGAAAGTACGATAGTATTATTACGCCAGGAGATCTTGAAATATTGCCTGGCCGTATATTTCATGTAAGTGGGCGATTCCGTTGTCTCGGACTGAGAGAGGCGGCAGGCAAGAAGACAGTGGCAGAGAGACAGCACAGGAGATTCGATCGAAACTTGCATTCATTCCATTTCGTTTGTGTCCCTTTCAATGAGACTACCGTACTCGCGGAACACGAGAACGTAAATCACGTTGCAACAATGGGATGGAAAAATTGCCAGCGTGTACTTATCAAACTCTCTGATACGAGAGACCTTGCGGGTCGTTGTACTGCAAAGCACCGGAGATATCACGCTACCAATGTGTTATCGATCAAAAGCAAAGAACAACACCGAGATTCTAATTTTAAATTTACAAAATATAAATCGAAGAAATTGTACGCCGACAACAGCGTCGGAGAATTCGCGATGAGTCGAGAGAAAATAAGAAAAGTCTATTATGACAATTATATCGTCGACCGAGGAACAAGCTTTTATAAAAATACCATGAATTTTTTACAGAACGATAGAAATAGACTACGATCAGCCTATCCTAGAATATCAACGTTCCAATTTTCCTACGAAATTTTTCCAATTTTATAAACGGTTAGACCAGAGCAACGATCGTTGCAGACCTATCAAACGTTTGGTAAACATCGCGCGCGGTTTCCCCTGGGCTAATAGACGATTTGGGGAATTTCGCTCGTTCTTCCACCCTCCTCCCTTCCTCCCACCCTCCCACCTTCCCACGTTTCACGGTCGACGAACGAAATATTCCAGCCATATTCCGTGGAAAAGCATTACCGAAACGAACACCGTCGTCGACGTTCTTTTCTCCCGACTTTACTACCGTCTGCCGATGGAAGACGAGCGATCGTCGATCGGATCGCAGTGTTTCCTCGTTGGCCGCGGAAATCAGTTTCGACAACCGCGAAATGGCGCTTTTTCAACCTGTCATCCGCGCGTTTCGGTCAATCGATAGTTACGTGTGCTGCCTTTTTCTCTTCTTTCTTCTTTCCTTTCCTTTTTCCTCTTCGGTTTACTCTCGTCTGCCACTCCACGCAACGCAACAGTTATTTTTGTCATCCATGTCGACGCAGAATTTAATATCCGACCGGTTGGTTACGACGATTAATAGCGCGCGGATCGCGTACGATGGAATTAAACTTTCTACCAGATAATTGCAGTTTGCATACAGGATTATTAGGTAGGTGGAAACGCGGCTGGTTTCGTCCCGCGTTTTGTCGATACCGATTTAGCCTCGACACACTAGCCATTTTGTGGTCGTTTCTTTAATTCACGTTGATCAAGTTTCGCGGTGGTAATTGATATCGATATCGCTGTTTGTCCGTATTAGCTGCTGTTTCGCGATTTATCCAATTTAACGTAATTTCGAGCTCCAACAATTTACAATTTTTACGGTTTTTCGTTTTACGGTTGGACAAAAGTTCGATCTCCTTCGGGCGCGATTCATCGATCGTTCACGGTCATCGAAGACGTAAGCGGCGTGCAAACGATTGAACGATAGGCGACAAAACGGCGACAAAACGGCGACGACGAGGCGAAACGTTGCCACGCGTTGGAATTCGATTTTCCTAGACGGAACCGCATGCGAGACGACACGTCGACGGGCGATAATTAACGGTTCGCATTGTGACGACAAAATCGTAGCTGGCGAAATTATCGGTAGCGAGGAACGCGCGATCCCAGTGGCGAGCTATTCGCCAATCGCGTTCGTTACGACGGGCACGACGTAACTTGCACGCGGGACTACTTTACCAAGTCCATCGACCGGCGCCAGAGAGCGAGAAACTACCAGAGTAGGTTGGCGTTCATTAACATACAACCACCGTAGTCGTCGTCGTAGTAGTCGTCGTGGTTGGTATCATCGTGGGTGTAACGACGACGACGAGTAATTACGCACGCCTAACGCGCTTGTGTACAACTCGCGACGAAGGTGGCCGGAATACCACGCACGAGCCCGCCCGTTCGCGTGTGTCGTACGTGCTGGCCTAGAGACGCGCGTAGGCGCACCAGCCAGCCGGGCACACACGAGCCTTTCGATGTACCTGGAAGAAGAAAGGCTATGGATAGTAGGAGAAGAGTACGGAAGAGCGAGAGAAACTGGTTTGGGGGCTTAGAAAGATAGAAAGGATGGGAAGACGAGAGAGAAAGGGAGTAGACGACGGTGTATATCCGAGGGATGGCAGAGTTCGAAGTTGGAGGGCGTAGAAGAAAGGCAGAGAAGGGGGATGAATAGTAGTACCGTCGTCAGTATCTACCTGGTGTACCGGTAGTCGAGGGGATAGACGAGAGGTTATTCCACCTACACAAGAGAAACGGTGCCGGTAGAGCTGCTCTGGTGGCAATGGATAGTGGTTGAAGGACAGAGAGAGAATTCGGTGCTGGGTTGCGCCGATGGTGGAGTCGCCGTTGATGGTGGTTGTAAGGATGGTGGCTGGTGATAGTGTGATGGTAGAAGAAGGTGGTGGTAGATAGAGTGGGTGGTAGTGACGGAGGGTAGGTCGGTGATGGTGGTGGTGTAACGCAGCGGTGACAAGGACGATGGTGGTAGAACGGTGGTGGTAGTTGTAGCAGTAGGAGCGGTGGTGGTGGTGGCGGTGGTGGTGGTGGTAGTGGCGGCGGCGGTGGTGGAGGTGGTGGTGGCGACGGTGGTAGTGGTGGTAGTGGAGGAGAGGGTGCGGCATCGTCGATGGTGGTTGTGTTGCCGGTGGTGGAGGAGGCATGGGTTGGTTCCAGTGTTCGCGCGGCCGCTCCCTGTCGCACACGAACGACTCACCCCGACGCTGACGGCGTCGCGACGCTCTCAAAACCGCCGCCAAAAACGTGCTCGCGGAAAATACGGAAACGCTCGTCTCGTCGACCGCGAACGATCGGCCGGTTTCGCGCGCCCTGCGATTGCTCGCGTACGATTTTCCGCTCGTGACACGGAGGTATCCGTGTGAATCGTCGTTGCGGGTCGAGAGGGCTGCGATAAAACGCGTGGAAAACGCGAGGCGCGACGACGCTCTCCGGTAACGTGGAAATCGCAGCCGGGTACGCCGGCTTCGTCGCCAGGCCGGTTCTCGACGCGCCGCCTGACACGTGGACTTCTCTGCTGTTGATCGCGTAAAAGTGCGCTGCATCGGAAGTCGTGTGGATGTCTCCACCTGTGGATAATCTCGAATGGCTATAGCACGGCTATTCCTCGTTTTACAAGCTTCGATCGATCTTCTTCGAAACGTCGCTACTCTCTGGTGAATGCTGGAAACGTTGTGGAAGAAGGTGGATGATCTCTCGCGTATTCGTCGATCGAAGTGTGCCGGTACTTTAGTCCGACATTCTTTATCCTCGAATATTTTCTACATATCCGTGAATATCGTCTTGGGTGTCGATTTCTTTTCAACGTACTTTTTTCTATAAGCAACTTCGTCGAAGCACGTATCAGGGGTGGCCGCGATAACGGTGCAAACCAACAAGTGTCTTAAATCAACAAGTCGAAAGTAGCAAGGTCACGGCGGACAACGGAACCGCGGCTGTGAAGAAAGTTTCTGTTCCGATGTTAATCGGGGCCGGTTGATCGTCGGATAAACGAGCGCCGTCGGTGATAAGAGAAACTTTTGTAATTGTACGAGATCGGCTCGGACCTCGTATAGGAGAGTAACGAAGCGTTCAATGGAATCGAGGTGCAGTTGCACTCGGGGCCAGAACAATCGACACCGAGAGACACAGAGTGAGAGAGGTGCCGACACGTGCCCACTCGTTTCTAAAACGCCTGCGCTGTTTTCCTTAATAATTGATGCTTAAAGCGAGCTGCCACCCGGCTACGATTCCCGTGGAAAGTAAGGGGAATCTACTTCACCCCTGTGCGATAAAATTAAGGGGCAATTCGATCCGTTCGATACGAGGATCGAAGATCTTTGACCGTGCCACGTGTATACGAAGATTTTGGCCAGCGAAACACTCTCGCCGCGTTAAAGATCGTTTCGTCGGTTTTTCAGGGACCACTCGTCGCTCCGACAAACACTTTTTGGAAAGAAAGCTTCGCGTAGTTTCGCGATAAAGAGAATGGTCGACGTATTCTAAAGATATACTCGAAGAAGTTTCACGCGAGTTTTCCACATCGAATATTGATAAGTCGGGTAGCGAGTCGAGCTCGCCGCAAGTCGAGAAGAAAAAAAAAAACAAGGACAACCAGAGACAATCACGATTCGCTGCTCGTTCTTGTCCGTTCGTTCGTCGAACGATAAATCGGCCCATACGTATCGGTAATATCGATTTCTACGCAAGTTTTTATACCGTCCTGATCCATGAGCGGTGTAAATGCCATACAGCCTGACTCTCGGAAGGGGTGAACGCTTCGTGATAAATCTCTGGATGCAGGGTGCGTGAAATTCGCGTCACACCAGGGACCATCATCCTGCAGGCAGAACCACGTTAATTATTCTCGCGGAAGGATGCGCGATTATCGTAGCACACGGAAGCTGGTCTACGCTTCTCAACGAGCTACCTCCGGATCGCGTTATTAATCGTAAAGGATCGAAGCATCGGAATCACATCTTTCTAATTTAGCCCAATCGATACCGACCAATTTTCCGATACTCTCGTTTGCGGGATCATTTTGGACGATACGTTTTACTGGGATACGGAACAGACTCCCATAGAGCTTCCGTATACTTCCAAGGACCGACAAACCAACGTTGGAATCGACGTTCGAACGTTGAAACAGCTGAACGTTCGGGCGATTCCAGGTAGCTTGGTCGATATCGTACGCGAAGAAGAGGAAGCGCCCTGAGCTCAATCGCTGGATTCGATCGCGCAGATGTCGTCGATCGTCCGCGAACATTAAGGTCCCCCCAGTTTGGTCGGAGTAGTAACTATTGGCCGTACCCTCGTCCTCGTCGCAGTCATCGAATTCCAATTATGTCGCAGCACCGGAGAGGCTCGATACATGCTGGTAGCCCGGTTCCTGGCCATCCGGCCACGAACGCGTCCATCTCCGCCTCTCACGAGGTACAAACGAGGGGGATACCTTTGCCTGGAATGGTACCATCGCGCTCTATCCACGGCAATCCTATGCACGGGAATCCGATCCACGGGTTCGTCAACCCTCTTGGACCCGCTGGTCTCGTTCATTCTCCGCCTACGCATCAATCGATCCTGTCCGGAATTTCTCATCATTCGTCGGTCGTCCATCAAGGTACCAGCCGGTCACTTGGTCGTGAATCTGCTTTCGCGTACTTGCCGTGAAGCAAGATCGCCGGTTGATCGATTAGAACGCGTTCCGATTTTAAGATTCGAGAGGAGAATCGATCGTGTGCCTATCTGGTAGAAAGTGATCTCCTATGTTGACCTTTTCGTCCTTTCCTCTTCTTTCTCTCCTTTCTTTTTCTTCGTTCGGACTACAACACTGTTTTCGAACACTGTTTGAGTTGCACTCGGAACGGATCATCGTGTTCCGCGCCGACTTCGTGATACGGATCGGTTCGTTCCGTCGATGGAGTGGTCGTACGAGGGATGCAATCTAATTATCGAGAGTGTAGACGACGGTGGAGCCTCGTATGAGGAATGAATAGAATTGTGGTGCGAGGCAAGTGGCGTCTTTGAGCGAAAACGAGGAGAGAAATTTGTAGCGAGTCTTTCCTTTCTTTTCTTTTTTTCTTTCTTCCTTTCTTTTTTTCGTTTTCTCGGACCGTTTCTAAAGAGAAGCTTGCCAACAAAATCTCGCTGCGCCCTTTGCATTCGTATTTTTACGAGAAATTACACCGCACTTCTTTGCGACGCGTTTGCTTACTCGTTCGTTCGAATACGATGAAAAAGTAGTTTGATTTAGTTTTTTGTTTCGATATGGTGTATTTTATCCTATTGCTGGTATCGGAGCAACGGTAACGATGATTCAACGATCAGAGGATAAAACAGTTCTCGTCGCGCGCGATATCCACGAAATTCGTCATTGGACGCTCATTGATCTGCCGGTGTACGTTGCGTTGAGTAATTGAACCGGTCGCATAGATGAAATACGACGCGTTCGACCTGTCCACGATTAAAACCTGGCCAAACGAACCGTGTCCATCGATTCGAAAGATCGTCTTTGGATAAACGGTTGTAACGGGCCTGTATTTCCATAACCGCCGCCGAAAACTATTCCGTTTTTACGTCTCACTTTTGTAAAATCACTGGCCGAAAGAAAAGAGAGAGAGAGAAGAGAGAAAGGGAAACGTTTCGATTTTGATTAAAACTTCGTCAACGTGAAATCGCAAGAACATTTACACATCGACGCTTGATATTTCCACTCGCTATTTCCTGTAGTTAAAGCATATTTACAAAGAACGGGGGAAAAAGATGAAAAAGAAAAATAAAAAAATATAGCGGGTACCAACGGGGTCATGCAGGCAATCTCGACTGAAAGGGATCACCTCGAAGCTTATTCAGCGTTACACGCGTTTTGGTCGATTTCAATTATTCTAAAAGTCAGCGCGGACACACGGACAGCGGGAAAATGAAATTGCAACTTTTTTTTTTCGTTGATATAAAAACCCAGCTTCACCTTTAGCCTTGTAGCGATGCATCGGTATCGAGCCACATAGCCACGTACGACATCGAACTCGTTCCGGGTCTCGCGTTCGGTCCTATCCCTTTGTTGTTTCGTATTCTGTTTGTAAATTCGACGAATCGTACGATTTCCAATCAATTTACCTTGCTTCAGTTGAAAAATGACATAGCGAATTCCCCATTGATGTAAAATTCATGGGCAAACATCAAATTATACGAAATTTATTTCTATTCTCGAAGCTTCGAAAAATCTCGAAACCCGCAAACGCATTAATATTTTTCTCGCATATTCTTGAGATTATTGAAACACTTGGCATAAAGAAATATATTAGTAAAAATATATTAGTCGCGTCATACGAGACAATTTATTAGCACGAAAATGAACATTATGTTGGTAAAAAGGTTGGTGTAAATTCGAACGCGTCTGTAGGAGATATAAGACAGTTATTGTACGTGATAACAAAGATTTTTACCGTAGATGTTCAAATATTTTCCATCCGCTTCATATACCATTGCACGATCAGAAAAGTCACGACGTACCACAGAAACGTAAAATCTTATCTCTGGCGCATAAAAATACGAAGCATGCAACCGCACCGGAAATCAAACGTGAGACCAACCGTCCGCTATCTCCGTCGTTCAAAGCCGAGTTATGCGATCGATTCTCCGATGTTCCTTCCTTTTCTCCGGCGGTCTTGCCGTTGCTATCCGCGATCAAATGCTCGCCAGTTCCACGGCCAATCCGTCACGCGAATATTCGATTGAAGGCGTTGAGAAGATACAGCCGCCTGGCTCTCCGTATTCCGCGCACGGTTCTCCGCTGAGAACTCCAATGAGTTCCGGTCACGGAACCCCACAGGAATCGCCCCATGTGGCCAGACATCGCAGGGACTCGGAACACTCGTCTGGCGTTGGATCGAGACGAGGCTCGTCGGATGTCGTCTCGCCTCTGCCGGAGGGTCCCTCAGGATCGCCGGATGGTCGAGCTCGTCGACGATCGGACTACAGTCCTCATCAGGGTAGGTCTCGTCACGCGGCCATGAGCGTGTAACTCGCGATGAAATTAGTCGGTTTACGCGCCATCTTTTTCGTTCTAGCGTTTCCGTTCGTCGAATCGAACAGAAAGGTGATATCTGCAATTTCGTTAATTATCTGCGACGTTTAGGGTGAATACACGCGCGATCCAACTGACCGCCAACCATAGTCTGCTTGTTCAACCGTCTAACTGTATAAATCGTTGCTATTGTTTGGATTGAAGTTTGCCGTGGTTCGATTCGAAGTTACGCAATTGCAGGAATTATTATTATTTATCTGGATAAGGCGTTCCGATTCGTTCTGTATGAATAGAAACGTGCGCTTCGAGTCCAGTTTACACAGTTTGAGCACCGTGTTTTCACATTCGGTTGCTCTTTGGTATTTGTCTTGTGGAATAGGTATAATACGAGTTGCAATACGCTGTATGACTTGCGCTATCTATTTGCGCTTATACGAGAAAATATTTGAACCGTTGTGTGTTTGGTGAGTTTGATTGCCTATTTGCGATTTGCGAGTTGAAATCAAACAGATGAATTTCTGGAACAAAACACCATTATCATCGGGGAGCGTACTCGAAGAAATAGTTGTAATCCCACGGATGCTGACCTTTTCCCCTGATCCTCTGCCGCTCACCGTGAGATTTTGCGAATCATTCCGAATGCTGAAAGCGCACCTGTAATTTTACCAGGCAACTTTGTAACGCGAACTCGGCAACGTATCGGCCACGTAGAGTCGAGTAGGTTGTTGTCAAAGGAAGCGTTCGCCAGACTTTGAGCGAATCGCGTGTACAATTTAATAGCTCGGCATCCTGCTCCTTCCCACCCCCCGTGAAATATTCATCGCGTTTCAAGGCTGCCTTTGAATCCTTAAATAAGAGCAAGGAAGCGATTTTCCTATCCCGGATAGCTGAAAATCTTGTCTCTTTTTTCGTTGGGTCGTTGTCGTCGACGTCGTCGTTGTCGTCGTCGTATCGACCCTGCGACTTGGAAAACGACGCGTTCGTTCCGAAACGATCACAACGCGGACCCGACGAAATACCGGCGGCGAAATTTCGTGTACAGGTAGAGTTGGCGATACGGCGAATTTTTACGGGCTTGCACAATTTAAAAAAGTTCCATCTACAGCATTTAAAACGATAAAGGTCCATGAACGCTTTAAATTGTTGATGAACGCTAATTTCTGCTTTCGTTCCATAATGGAGCGCGAACGTAGGCGAACGTAGAAGCGAGATTAAATGAAAATGTTGGCGAATCAGAACGCGCGTAACTACGAAATGCACGAGCTCGCCAAATCGAAATTTTCGATCGATTACCGAATAATTAATCGCACATCGGAATGTTTTACCTTTTACGCACCTACGAAACTTTTATTGGATCGCCGGAAGAAACTTGTTTCCTGAAACATCAAGAAAAGGGACCAGGTTAATTGGAAAAATGAGCGAACCGTGTTTCCTAGTTAGATTGATATTTCTAATTAAACCGGCGATCTTAATCCGAGAAACACCGATCGACTAAAAGTTATCTACGAAACTTTACAAATAACCAATTTTTTCCCCTCTAAAATTATGTTATCAAGAATGAAACTTTTATCACCTCCTCGACGATACAGAGAGGTCGATCTTACATCAGATCGATATAAATATAAAAGCCATTGTCGACTGTAACAAACCTTCCAACAATGTAACGCGAAAAGTATAGAAGTACAAAATACAAGCTTCAGCTTGAAAGATCACGCGGTAATAGTTCTGAACGACAACTTGGAGAAAGAGCGAGAGCGAGAGAGAGAGAGAGAGAGAGAGAGAGAGAGAGAGAGAAAGGTCAGGATGGTGGACTGGTAGGAAACGAAGAAGCAGTCTATTGAAAGTCGCGTAACAGCAGTCGCGTACGAGAATACCGTTTATTCCGGTGTCATTCATGCTATTGTTGGATAGCATTGTGCAAAAACTATCTGCACCCACGTTTCAGAGGGTTGAATGAGACGGAGTTGCAGAGCGAAGGGCGGCGGGTGTCCGTGCGTAGAATCGCGCGAGGGCATCGTAACTCCGTGCGGGCCACGGCTGCGTGCGACAACAGGCCACCCCCTTGCGTGGCCTTGCCTTCGCGTACGCCGCTCCAGCGAAGTTTATCACTGTCAGGCATGGTAACGAGATAGCGAATAGCGTCGCCGAGTACATCGTACCGTCTACCGCGCATTTTTTCCTTCCTCGACCACGTAATCTGCCCGATCATTTGCATCTAGATGACATTTTTTGCATTTTCCAGCCGTCCGTTCGTAGGCGCGTTGTTAACGATACTCGCGCGTGAAACACGACTGTCTTCTCGACGATTCAGCAGGGAACACGTCGTCCAGGTGTTCCATTGACACAGGGCTTTCGAAGAAAGGACGAGCAAGGGTGTTGTCTAATCGGGGCAATTCGTGAATGGAAAATTCGACGAAAGCCGCTCTTTGCACGGGGTGTTGGGTGGTTGCTTTTCTGGTCGCGACGAACACTCGAGTGTACCTTTCGAGTGCAGCGCGAGTGAAAGGAAGGCGCGAAGGATAGTCCAGCTTAGAGGAAATGGTTGAACGAAGTCTTCTCTTTCGTTTAAAATAGAGAAAAGAAAAGAGGAGCGTAGAAAGAGTGATTGTAAAAGTAAAGTAAAACGATCAGAACTTTGCGAGAAAAATATAAAACGCACCGCCTCCCTAATTTTTGAGTCTCGTTGCAAACGATCCCTATCACAGAGGTAGGAGAAAAATCGCGCGACCTTCGTTGGCGAGGGCGAAAGGTTGTTCACCGGGCAGAGGTTTCCTTTCAACGGATACACGTGACTGGCTTTGTACGCGCGGACCCATGCCGTTTTCCCGTCACGTTCGGGACGTCTGTCTGAGGGGCCTCGAAGGGGTGAAAAGTTCGGATAAATTACGATGAGAGGAATGAGAGAGTTTCGCCAAGACAGAAGTCATCCGCAATATCGGGGTCATTTGCCCTTATACGCCACGAAAAAAAAAACAGCCATTTTGCCGGTTCGTTGGGGAAGAATGCCAGGGGAGAATTGTAATAAGATGGCGGTAATAAATAATACCTCTAAACTGTTTTGCGCTCGACACCTTCTTATTAAAGTCTTAACTCATCCGAGGCTTCGACTTCGCGGTTTCTCAATTAACACGGTAGAACTTCATTTGCATGTAACCGCATCCAGCGGTTCAATCTATTCGATACGATAGAGGATCGATGATCTTATCCGTCAGTTCTGTCGATTTTTCATTCGTATAATTCACATCCAGATATAACTGGATTCAGCTGATATTAAAATTCCGTTTCGATAAATGCAGTTCGTTATACTCTATTCTGCTTCAACCTAAATTTAGACGAAGAAATGTTCGACTAAACAGAGCCAAAGGCTGTCTGCACTGTTTCCGACTCGTTCGAATCAAATAGAAATACGTTGTTAGCGCCGTAGAATGGAATCGAAAACTTCGATACGAAGGATCCAACTGCTTAGGGAGGCGAGGCTAATTGTCAGAGTCTGAGTATTTCGGGACTCGAAAGTTCTTTGAGTAATTGGTTTAGCGAGCCTCCTAAATGAAACTGATTGTCTGACTGGCTTCTTGATTGAGATTGATCATTGTTTTAAACCGAATCATTGGACCGAACGGAATGACTGACAGAATCTGACTGTACCTGCAGTCTCCTGATAGAAACCGATAAACTAACCGATGATTGCCTCGAATAGAATGTCTTGGACTATACGAAATCTTGCGACAAATGACAAATCCTTGTCGTCCTGGGCTTTAGGAGTTAGCTTGCTAAAATTGGCAATCTCTCAACATTTCCAATTGTTTAGTTTCGTTAAAGACAAGTGATCAATCAGCGCTTCCTTCGCACTTCCCTAAAGTGTCTATAGTTCGTGGAACAGTTCTTGTTACTGTTTTACTGTGTCAACGTATTGACGTTTAATTTGATCCTTTGAAAACATCGGACTTATCGTACGACTATACAAACGAAAGAAGTAACTTTCTAAAGTGTAAATAACGCACCAGCGTTCATTGTTTTAAATCATCCGTATAAGCAACAAGCACGAACGGATGCTGTAACTTGTATGAAATTTCTAGAGAGCGTGAATTTGGTTTTGCAACGAACGGATCTAGATCATTATCGATTTGGGCGCGGTCTGACGAGATTTAACGGTGAATAAGTTGATTCGTTGCCCGATAAAGCACCATAGGGTCCATTGGTCTAGAAAATCTGTTTCTCGTCGCAGCGGGGCTCCAGTTTTAAAGCCTCGGCTTACTCTGCAACGTGATGATAGGTGCAAAGTGCAGGCCAACGACTAAATAGGTTTAAGGTTCTTAGTTTATGAGCTTTATGCGATATGTCTCTGGATGCTTTTAGGATACATCTTGTATGCAATTTACGATGATTTTACGATTCTTCTTTTAATTTTCTATAACACGAAAAAGACAGAGAAGAAAGAGACAAGGAAGTTGAAACAGTTGCAAAGAAATTAAATATGAAACGCAAATATCATCTGACCTTACGTTCAACGCAACAAGCCTTAAAAATTTCGAGACAATTACGATGCTTCTTATCCGCTTCGAAAATGGCCTGTTCGATCACGATGAACACATCCAACGGTGATACGGTTTCTATGTGATTTCTGTGGCTTGGTTACTGTGGGATACTGTAGTCGCTTTCCTGGGACGGACGTTTCTGGTGGACTTTTTCGTTTCTTTTACGGTCGGCCGAGACGGCACGAAACGAACGATGCGCGACACCGGTGTCAGAGCAGCGAAATTGGCTGGACGGTTCGGCAAGAAAACGAGCACCGGCTCCGAGAGAAATAGAAAGAGAGGAGACGCGTGCATTTTACGATCGCGTGCACAGGTCGGAGATAATTTTCGCGTGTGGAGCGGCGGTTCCGCGGCGGCCACTTCGATATCCGTTACGGCTCACCGATTGCATAGTTTGTCTTCCTTATTTTCTCTATTTTTAGTTTGGAAATTTCGCGGTAACAAGGGACCATTCTCTTCCGATTCGTTCTGATCGATTGGACTACGGAAGGGAGAGGTGGAATTTTTGAACGCACGTGTGTCTATATTTCTGATGGAATAACTTGCGATGTCCGTAGAGAGCCGCGGTCATTGCGACGAGAAAAAATATCGCTTTGCTTTTATCAGAAAGATACTGAATATTCCGTATGAACTTTAAAAGGTGTTAGCTGCGAATTACATTTTCTCAATCGCCACGTAATCTCTGAAATTTCCTAGTTGACAAAAGGGTTCCTTACGTTTAAAGAAAATATGAAAGAATCGTCGATTCTTTTCTTTTACGATAAAGTTTCTCTTAGAACATTACGAGCCCTTTTCTTTGCCAAAACGAGAGCGAGAGATTGACATAAAAATCGACGTAAGAAATATACCGATAGGTACATCTTCGTTCATCGTACGCTAATGAATCGTTACTCTTTGATGCAACTACCTCGTTTAATATTCTTTGTTTCATCGTTTCATGAGCGAGCAGCTTCCTAAGTCTCGATGCTTTTTACGAACAAATTGTACGCCTGGCATCTCGAAATTCGATTTACGTCGTGTACTCGATGCGCGTGAACTATAACGACACAGATTCAAGCTACGTCTCTGTTCGTTTCCTCTCTTCGCACTTTCCACAGTCTACGTCCGTACGAAATGACAGATACGTGATAGATATGTCAACTAAATGAGACGAAAACGATCGGACTAAAGATTAGACGAAATTCGATCGTCGTTTTAATTGGCTTTCCTCGATGCTCGGCGTCGAGGTGCGTTCTTCCACGGTCCTGTTTTAATCAGAAATGGACACTTTCTATGCAAATCGATGCGAGGCTAAGGAGCTTCTCCGCCTGTAGTTCTCGTGCGCTCAGCCTCTTGTTCGACACGGGCATCTTAATGCGTCCGTCCGTCTCGCGACGAGCAACGCAAATATTTCGATGCCGCGTAGTCTCACGGTAACGAGGTGCAACGACGATTTAGCATTTCGGGTCAAGCACTATGCAAATTGCGCGTAAATAACATCAACTGTATTTTCCACTCTTCGTTTTCTGCCTAAATCGAAACGTATTGCGACACGTAAATACGTTGCTTTACATACGACGTTTAAAAATAAAATTATGCACATCCGTGATCGACACGATCAGACTCTTCCAAATTTTCTTCTCAATTCTTCTACGATTTATTCCATTGCTTTCTTAATATCGACATTCCGATTGAAGCGTTTGATGGATTTTCAAAAAATTACTTATTTGCGTGAATTCTTACTTGCACGTTATCTACCTAAACGCAAATGGGACATTCGTGCGTACAATTTTTAATGGGTTTGTCACTGTGATTTTGTAAATCCCTCGTAATCGATACATCGGCTCTTATAAACGAGGTTTAGCCGAACCATTCTTCCGTTCCCAACGAAGAGATTATTTATCTTTAGCCGCTGTCTTCTGAATATTGGTACAAGATAAGGAAAGAGTTGATTCATCCTTTGCCAATCTCACAACCTAATCGCATTAAAGCCAACTGAAAGTTCCCAGGGTTCCTTCTCTTTGCCACGTTGCCGTGAATCGTCTCCGATTTTCGCGAAATCCGTTGACACACAGCGTTTCCATGAATTTACGCGCGCACAGCTTGAATCCATACGTTCGTTCTACGCGCTACGTCGTGTTTAAACCCGCGTGAATTTGTTTGAAATTTCACGGAATTTGCGTTACGCATCGTATCACAGATGATTTTTTATTCGTTTTAACCTTTTACGTCGACATCGTTGCATCGATCCCATTACAGGATTCGGTAAAATCGCATCCGAAACGATCTGTAAACGAATATCGAAATTACAAGCGTCGAAAAGGACACGTAATTCGCCTTCATTTTTCTTGGTTACCGTGCATTTCAATCCACGGCCCGAAATCGATCGCAATTTGCAAACAATTTGCACGAATCGCCGGGTAATTTCGGCCAGCTCGGCGGCAAAGTGGTTAGATCGATCAATCATACAACGTGGAAAGGGAAAAAGGAACCAGCTGCCAATTTTCCACGTAAAAGAGACGGTGCTCGCTGTCCGCGAAATAAAGTCCGCCCACGAGTACTCGAATCGTTTCGATTAATAACAATTAAAACAGCTATACGCCATACGGAACTTCAACCGTTCTCTCTATTTTCTAATTAATTTTTCAAATTTATTTATAGACAAATATCGCTTACCTCTCGACTTTCTTTCGTTTAAGCGAAACGATGCTTTTTTTATAGACGTGTTCCATTCGTTTCACGCGGATACGAATCTTTGTGGTATAATTCAGTTCCAAAAATCGATAGTTAAACTTCGTTATACACGGCTTATCGTGTGCAAAGCCGAGGATTACAGCGGTGTAAATCGGATTCCTATTTTACGTGAAATATCGCGTTCTGCGTTTATTATTGTAAAGATTTCATTCCATTTCTCCAAGTTGTGAAAACTTATCGCGACGGAGGATATCGATATTACGACGTAATTAATTACGAAACTTTTACGACGTTTGATAGAAAGATTCTCCGAAGAATTGAGATAAAAATTTTCAAAGTTTCGACTTACGATACTATGATATTCAGCTCGCTATATGAAGGTATAAGAATACAACGTAAAGAATACAGTAAGAATACAACGAGTATACAAACGCGAAATCTCTCAACTCTTTTCTCAATAGAATTAATCAAGAACACTTCGGTGGCCATCAAACTTTCCAAGATAAAGATTCCTCAATTGGCCAACTTTACCGAACGTCGTTATCGTACGAACTAACGTCGTGCAATTATACGCGCGTGAGTTTAAAATTTAACTCTACGTTATCTTCGCTGCAGCAGTAACCTCGCGTCTACGTGTAAAGTTTTAATTTCTTCGCAAGCATTGTTCGAGCCGCGTCTCCGTCTTTTATCGTCGTGGATCTCGCATTTTATTCGCTCGACGAGTTCTCCCCGGCTTGCGTTCAGCGATCCTTGCGGACCTCGCATCCTTGTAACGCGGCGACTATAATAAGGTTCGCGTAATGAGTTTCGTCGCGCGCGCGCGCTTCGTGTTTGCTTAATGAAATTCCGCTGCGAACTCCGCCGGAAGTTCGACGCGTTTCAAACCACGGACACCGACGTGACGCGTAACTCGAGCACCGATCGAACTTGTTTACACGCTGTTTACACGATCGTTCAGCCTTTCAATTGTTCCTTCTCGCACGGTTTCCAAATTAGCGCTGTTCTACCTGTTCGGTCTTTGAATCGCTCTATTATCCACGTGGTTTGACCAAAATAATGGATTATTATATCGGTTTACACACGTTGAATTTCCTCGTTGTTTCGATTTATCGCGATATAATTTCGTTACTTCGTCCGGACGATGGAAATTCTTTTCTTCGACTTTTTCTATATTTAATAATTTGGTCGTACGGATTCTAAAAGAAGAAATTATCGTTTGTCCATAAAGAGTTAAGTTAAGAAACATTGAACTAATATTATTAGCGAAACCCTACAAGTTACAAGTCGTCTGTGTTAAAAAATTGTCCCGAGCAAGTATTTTATAAATGATCGATTGCCGTGGCCGGAAATTTATTTCGATTCAATATTTTTTATTTATTCGAATAGTTCTAAACACTCTTCTCTCTCCAAATTGCTTTTCCTCCTATTACAGTTTCGTTCGGCATTTTACAGAAAGCGAACAATCGTGTTACAATCGTTCGTCCTTATGTTCTTCGCGCACCATTGTTTCGACTAAAATTGGCCATGGCTCTCGCGACAAATAGTTCGAGAGCTCATTACCTTTATCCAGATCCCTTTTTCCACGGACCAGATGAGAATTACGTGCGCTTGTAAATCCCGGTTAAGCTCCGCAAAGGAAAATCGGACAAGCTAAGCGGCGTCCCCGTTTAAACCGTGTCATTGTTGAAACGTTGAAATCGTCGGTTAACGGATGGACACGAGGGCTCTCGCATTCGGTGACGGTCAACGAGAGTCGCGGATCTTGCCTGTATCATCTAGCTGCAATGGAGATTCCGTTAATGAGATTCGGATTCCATTTTCGACGCGAAACGTGCCTCCCTGCTGTTCTCTTTGTCTTTGACGGCGAGCGCGCTCTCCACGTTCCAAAGTTATCGCGGTAACATCCATTTTTCTCGCCTTCTGCCGTCATACATTACCGCCGAACTTCCGACTCTCGAAACTTTCGAACAACTTTCGTTCGAGCGTTCTCCGTGTTTTATCATTCGTTGCCGCCTCTTCCCGCCGCCTGAATTACTTCTCGTACCATTGCCGAGCGTAATCTCCGCCGATTTATCGCACGTACCCGCGATATATTGTAATATTCACGGCCGGCAGCTTCTGCCGGCTATAAAACTCGCAGGAAAAATTGTCGAATCATGGATCTTCGAGAGTTAATTCGTAGGATTTTGAAAAGCCACGTCCCTTCGGGGGCAAACTGCACTTTTTCTCTTCCTCTTTCTGCTTCGTTGCGAAACTTCGTCATTCATTTACGTTTCATATACTTTTACCTTTGAAGTAAAACATTTCCGTGTGAAATTGTCGATGTTGTTTCGTTGCTTGACTTTTGAATAAATTTCACGCTCCAGGGTATTTGCACAGGATTCATGGAGTCGAATAAGTGGAGCATACTTAAACGAGTAAATAAGGATACATATATATACTATAAATATACCTTTTATAGCTAATTTGACCAACTATAACGACCCAGATACGATTCTCCGAATGTTTCAAGCTCACAATAAACGTGCTTGTTTCGTGCGACCAAAGTACTTTCGTATGCACGCTACGAATTGCTTTTTATTCGCTATCAATAGCTAACGTGAGTATTTATCTGATCGCCGATCGTGTATCATTCGCAACTTTATTGCTTAGGTAATTCATCCTAACCCATATACATAGTCGCGCTCATACGCAAGAGTTTATAGTCGCTGTAGAATATTGTAGAATATTTTTTAATATACAGGAAAACTCTCGTTGAACGAAGGCGTTTCCGTTTTTTAGTCGAATATTACAGCGGAACAGGCAAAACACGAGTTAAAATTAAAAAGAATTGGATACTCCCTAGTCAGTTGCCATGTACGAAACGTATCCACGAACTTCATCGCTTAAACACATCCCGCATTTAAGCCAGTGCCCGGATGTACGCGCTCGGCGTTAAATTTTCATGCAGAGAGGAGCGCAAATGGCCTCGCGAACGAGCGTCCCAAACTCTGAGGTGCTTTGCGGCAAGAGATACACACATTGGTGCCGTTAGCGTCTTTATTACCCGCTTTCTGGGGGCAGATACGAAAGAAAGGACTGCGATACGAACGACGGGAGGGTAAACGATTGCGCCATTGTGACGTTCGTACGTTTTGCAATGGCCCAACTTTGTTAGGTACGTTTTCAGCTACGAATGGCCACTCGTGAACGAATTACCTCGAACGTACTGTTCTTTTATGCGCGTTTAGGACATCCGTCTGTTTCGAGTTTTCCTCTCTTTTCTTCTTTTTTCGTTTCGTCGTTTTCCATTCGACGATTTTCTGCGACTCGAGATTAGATCGGGAAACGACGAGAGAAAAACTCGTCTGTCAGCTAGTAATGGAAGAGAAAAATCTCACGATACAGCCGCCGTGGCGTTCGAATCGTCGAGTTTATCGGAAATTCCATTTCGCCACGTGTAAAGTCTCATTTCGTGGCTCGGTGCGGTCTGTTCGTCTCTTCGCGTGGCTCGTTCGATTCTGTTACACCGTCGCGACGGTACCAGACATTTCAAGTTGGCAGAATATCATCGAGTTTATTCGATTAGGAAAGTCATTCGTTAAAGAAACATTTCTCTTCCGACTCGATCGAATTTTTACTTTCTTCGAATTAACGCGTAAATAGAACAATTTCATCCACCAACCAGTTAAAGCAGCAGGTACGAATGAAAAGTAAAGAAGAATCTAGCCATTGCGACACGTATTTTACGAATCCTGCTTGATGATTCAAGCAATCCTCCGAGGCGTGCATCCTTCCTCCAGGTCCGACCGTTCTTGCGAGTTTAATTGAAGTTCTTTCCGCGAGGCAGCGCGAACAAAGTTTTCCGCCGAGCGTTAGAATTTTAACAAGTGAACTTCTTCAATTTCTCGATCCTCAGCGGCACGGAGGGGCACTCGAACACTCGGTTGGCTCGTAGCCGCTGTTTACCGACACTCAAACCCAACGAGATACTTGGGTGCACGTAGCAGAATGGAGAAATGACGTCGCGGAACGAAAAACCCGAGACGCGTCCTCTACACTGTGCTTCTTTCCTAGCCCGCGTCCTCTCTGATTCGCGCGGATGACTCTACTTATTTGCTCGGACATCCGGATACCGAGCAGCTTTAAATCCGAGTCCAAGGGAACAACAGAGCGTGCAACTTTCGACTAACTTCATCCATGACCACGTTCCAACATAATCCACTTGGCAAGGGTCCCTGGAAATCTTTTGAAGAGACTGCTTAACGAAGTTGGGGTCGAGTTTGAACTTAGCTCGAGCAGCATAGCTTTCGATTGATCGGCTGTTCCATCATCGAACCCTTTGCCGTTGCGATTTCTATACCGTGCGTTGGGCTAAGATCAAATCGAGTATCTCGTTCCTTCGCCATCGACCATATTAACTGCTGTTATTCGTTGAACGACGTTATCCTGCTCCTTTGCGATTAGTCGGCGGAAAATAATTTAATACGGTAGTGGAATCGGAATATCTGAAATTGTGGAATGTTTCAATTCCGAAATGTCGAAATCCTGCATTTGCCATTAATTCTACGCTCGTAAAATTATGTATACACATTTGTTATTTCCGATAGCTTGCAAAATTTGGAGATTAAATTCAACGCATTGCTATTTATTATCCAGCCATTACTCTACAAGTTCATCGCTCTAAAACTCGAGAATAGTCGTCAATATGCTCTGCCAAAAATTACGTTAGAATTACGTTGGGACCCTTTTTTCCCGGAAATATCAGTGAAAACGTTAGCCATCCTTTCGGCGTTGTCTAAGTGTTCGCATAATGGTAACGTTTCTCATCTGGCAGCAAGAGCCTAATAAGGCTTGGAATATATTTTATCGGGGCAGTTAAACTATCCCGGATAATTGTGACCACATTTGGCCAGTGTTGGCCGTCGGTGATGGTCCGGGATCGTAAGCGCGTGGTCAGGCAAGAGCGGACAATTTCGTTCGCGAACTCGGCTTATCCACCTTTTACTCGGCGGTATTACAATTTTACAATTAAATTCCGCGCGTGTGCAGGCTGTTTGATAAACGGTTCATCGGGCAGCGAGCCGACGAACTCTCTTCGTTTCTGTGGACGAGATAACGCGCTCAGACGGGATTTTGCTCGACTTCAATTTTCATTTCGCCAAAGTAACCGACGATTCCCTCTTCGTTCCTCCCCATCTAGTTTCCCGTCTTTCCTCTTCGTCCCACTCTTCTCCGCTTTATCCAACCGTTTACCGTGTTCCTCTCTCTTCGTCTGGTCTTTGTATTTCATCGATTTCAATCGGAATGCTTCTTCGTTCGCTTCACCAGGGTGCTAGTCCGCCAATTTGAATATATTAGGCGATTCATCTGAATTTAATAGAGGTGCATTAGACACCTAGGTAATAAAAGGCACGCGAGCGAGAGTCTCGCGAGTGCCGGCTACACGACCAGCTTCTTACGAGTCGTATCGACCCATATCTTCTGGGTCGTCGACATGGTTTTCCTATATCCATGATTATATCCCGATATTCGTATATCTTGGCGCTAAACCTCTGTTATTTGCCAAACGAAGCATTTGCCACGAATCAGGAGAACATTTGAATCGTATTTATTAAAAGAGAAAGAACGGTTATACGTTTGTTATTAATAACATTTGTACATATCCTTATATTCCAACGAAGTGGATTTTATACGCTTCCATATTTTATTTCTATAGAATGTTCGTAATCATAGTGAAAGTAGAAATCATCAAATCATACGAAATTCCATATACTTCGTGCTAGCAAATACAATAGCGTAGAAAATATTTTCCGTAATCGTTGTATGCCTATGAATTTATAGTATGTTTGGAAAGGTAGTTTGATTTTGATCGATTCCGAGTTAGCTTTTGTCGATTAGTTCAAAATATCTACTAGAAAACGAAGCTGTTTCCTTATCGCAGCAACTCTTTCGAATATTATTGTAGATTTTGGTCAGTGATTTATCGGAATGTAGGAAAGTTTGTTGGAATTTCGTATGGAATTTTCGATGGGATACACGAGCAGAATTCGATCGCGTAAACGCATTACCATCGTCGTAGTTTATACATACAGAGTTCGCGCGTACATTGGTTCGTTGACTACTCTGTTAGCCTGCCGGGAATATCAGGATCGTCAGTTATGGTCACGCACGGCTCCAGAGAATATGAGGTGGTCGACGATTCGATTGACACACGCCGCTGCGCTCGTTGTACATGGATTAAACGCGGTTGATAATGTATACCTGTAATTTAGGTTCGTACGATGGTTGTGCGAACGTCTTTATTACTGTTTCTATGCAACGTGATAATTTATTATGTGTACGCACCTAGAATTACCATACGCGATAACTTTCAGTTGGTTTAATCACAGACCAGTTGAAAGATAAACGTAACTCTCGATGGAATTTTGTACCGTGTATATAAAACGTATGGAGGTTCCAGTAATTTTATTATCCTAGTGTCTCTTATAACGTTATCGATTCAACGTACGATGATATTATAGCCTGTATAGTTATAGTAGATTGGCGAAATTAATTAATCGAAATAGTTGTGCGTGAATTTAATGAAATTCGCGAGCAGTTTAAATAATAATTCCATATCGTATTATAATTTAATGTGTTTATCGAACATAATAGAGCAAAATGGGCAATAAATTATGAAAAGTTGGCCAGGCTACGTGCTTTACTTATAGTTGTTTAAAGCTACTTAAAAGCAACGTGAAACACCAGTTCGCTTTATTATTATTTTTATTTATTAACAGACTAGTTCTTTAGTATTAAAGTTAACACTGATACATACACACACACAGTTTCTAACAAATAATTTTATATAAACGCGTTCATTGACAATAACAATTCGTAATTATTTGAATTGTCATAAAGCTATAAAATATATTCACGCGATAGTTAGGAAAACGAACAATCTCTGAGTTAACGACGCTGAAATTTCAAAGTCGCATTCGCGATGAGGATGACTGGGAGTTCAGCGACGCTGAAGGTTCGTCCCTAGCTTGAAGAGTGTACGTGCCATCTTTAATGTCCCATCGAACACTTGTCACGCTTGTGACACGAGTTGAAAAGGGTAGGGCATGCGGGGTCTGAGTCGTAGGGGTCGATGAGAGCGAATTGCTCTTGTAATAAGTCATCGAGCGCAGCCACTGGAAGACAACCTCCTCGTCTTTTGCACGGTATCCCTTCGGAGACTCCGCGAGTGGGAGGGATGATAGATCAAGCCACTTTACTTCCGGTCCCGGGATCCGAGGCTCACGTAGCCATCCAGTCGGTGCTCTTTCCTCTTCACTTACAGACATTAGTCTAGCATGCGTGGTTTGTCGGATTATATCAGTCTGCGAGACTAGCATATGCTTCCGGTTACGTGCGAATGCACTCTGATCGTAATTCTTCGTTCTCTGTCCGTCAGAAAATTAGCCACGATGATGTATCGATGCGAACGAAGTACGTTGATCGATCGGGTTTTTGTTTGGTTCTATAGGGTGGTTTAAGATTATGGAACGTCAAAAGTATGCGATATGAATATACAAATATTAAAGAATAAAATTTAATTGTATGTTGAATTCTGCGATGCTACGCCTACAGCAACCCGCGAATGATTCCTTTAATTGGGAAATATAACAAAGGACAGATAGTACGACAGGGAATATAATTGAGTTACGACGAAGATATAACGATTCTTTTAATGCAATTAGCATATAATGATATTTGTAATTAGAAACGATTGAAGTTTTATTTGAAAATATTTGTAGATATCGTTTGGCAGGTATTCGTCGAATTAATCGCAATTTCTACGATATTAATGGTTCCGTTTGTAATGGAAATATTCCACGAAATATTTCATACGCATAGCTAAAAGTTTCTGCGAAATTGTTTTCATTTCAATATGTATTTTTTTAGTTTCCAACGATATATAGATCTCTATATCATTCTAAATTGTGCTACTGTCTGGAAACAGCGGCTCGGTTGTAACAGCGAGGATCCGCTAAACTACGAATTGCCTCGAGTGCTTACGCGTTTGTCTCTCCTCGTGCATTGTAACAGGCAACTGGATTTCCTGTTTTCGAATATTATTACGCGTGCTCTAGATTACGATGTCTTTCATTCTCTGCCGTACAAAGCGACGTTTTTCAACATATTCGTTAAAATTCTGTTTAAAAACCAACGATACGGTTCTTTTACAAATTACTCGCAATAATCCCAGCAGCGGTGGTAATAAAAATATTACGGAAAAACATCAGACAATATTAACAGAGACCGTGTACCACGAGACAGATTCGTTCCAGTCGCCTTTCGTAAGCATGCTAGCTTAACCACTTTAATCCTACGATATTTAGAGAGTGTGACGCTCTCAATCACGTTGTTTTCGTTTTAGCCTCGGTCCTGTTTGCCGGCACCCTGTCGCGAAACATCCTGTACATGCGTTGCATCATCAAAGGTACACTATAGAACCCCATTCTGCAGAGCTGTCCACGCGTGGTAATTCTGTTGTTACGGATGTTGAAACTCTGCCAATGCTTTGCACCCCGCTTTTCCAGCTGCGCGTTCTTTCCCGCTAAGCTGCACCAGCTTGGACAGTTTCCAGCTGATTCCTCGTGTCTGGCGCGGATTTCAACGTGGATTTTAGCCTGGCTGAGAAGTGCTTCTTGATGCTCAACGAGCACGTGCCAGCGGCCGACTTCCTCGCGTTCGATTAACGAGCCTCTACATGATCGGTCGCTCTCGAATTCGAGCGCGCATCGTGTTCAACGTCCTCGTGTCAGAACGTTTAACCCTCTCGAGAACGATCAACGATCGATTATACGATTCCGTGATTCTTACGTTTATTTAAAATCTCCTTTGTTTCGCCCGACGAGTATTGAAATTGTCGTGGTAGCAGCGAATCGAAAGGATCGATTAATTGGAACGATTGTTCGAAAGCTTGGATAGGTTTATTTATTCATGCAGCCCTTGTTACGAACGTCATCGAGCAGAATATAAGTTTAATTCCGTGTTCGACCTGGCTTTTTCGAATTGTTCTTGCAAAAGGATACTGATTGGTTATGATAACCTAGCAACGAGCCCCGGAGCTCCGCGTACTTTATCTTCGCTCTATTATTGGACTTTTGATTTACGTAAAAGGAGGAACCGTATGAAATGAATTTCTAACGAGACGCAGATTGAATTTATTCCGTTTGTTGGCAGCTTGTCTTCATAATCTATGTATGTTGTTTTAACAAGTTAATCCGCCGGCGCCCTTTTCGTTTTCACGATGAATCGAATCGATCGTATCTTACAGGGCGAGTATTTCACTCTGCTGCGCTAATACTAAACACATAAATCATCACCTGTCGTGAAAAGCATTCGCTATCTATGTCAGCCATCTACATCAAAGACAGCCCCGCGTTTCAGCTCAATCTCCGACGATCCCCGTTCCTCGACAATTATTCTCTCCTCTATTTCGCTATAACTTTCCATTAGGTCACTGCTATATATAACGAAACCAATTTTCCTACGTATATCCAACGTCCTACTAATTTTGTTTTTATCTTAAGATTAACTTTATAGGCATCGATAGAGCATAAACTTGCGATAAAAGAGTTTCTTAAGGTAACGAGATTTTCAGCTGCTCCCCTTAAAATTCTTGCCTTTTGCGAAACACGCGGCAATCTCGAGCTTTTCGACGACAGTGTGTATCACGCTTGACCGTTTTGATACAGCGGCACGCGAGAAGGTAGATACAAATTGTCGAAGAAATAGGAACAAACGCGAAGATAGTGGCACACAGATCGTATGAAAACGGCACGTCCGTCCGATTATTGTTGCAGTTACGAAGCTGAGGGAGCACTGGGACGAAATGAACTCGAAAATGATGCAGAGGAAGACGGAGTTGGACGCGATGCTCGGGGACAGTCAGCGATACGAGGCCAAAAGGAACGAGGTGGAGGTCTGGTTGGCGCGAATGGAAACTCGGCTGGAGAAAATGCGGGCCGTCGGGCACACTGCCGATGTTCTCGAGGCACAGCTCCGGGAACAAAAGGTACGCTGGCATTTTTCTCCCTTTCTTAACCGAGCTGCATTAACCCGTGCACGGACAACCCACCTCTCGGGGTCGTCCTCTTTATCTCCTCTTTATCTCTCTCGTGTCAATGGCTGTGCAACAGACAGAAGGCAACCGGTTCTCCCGTTTGATCGCAGCAATTTGCGTCGATCGCGATTAGGAGACTGAATGAACGATCATCTGGGAATTCCGTGTTATTGGCAGCGGTAAATGCGCTCGGTGCGCGGTTTAAATCGCCGAGTGTTGATTGATAATTATGACGATCGATTTTGGTCGCGTTCTAATTTTGTATAATTATATCGAATAACCTGGAATTTAGAGATATTTCCTCCCACTGTGAAAACCGCTTTTCCGCAGGGTATATTAGGTGTATTACAGTTTGTATTGGTAAAAGACATCTCTCGGGCGCAGCACCTAATCGCGTTAAGTGTCCACGGGTCGATATTTTATCTAGCCAGTTATCAAGGAAGGTATAGTTGTAATTGTTTCATTACGTAACTACGTGTCCTTCCTTTAAATTAAATACAAGTGAAGTACATATTATACGCGATGTCACGTTTGTTAACGACAGTAGCTCGTGTCACGAAGTCAGTGAAAAAAACGATTAAACTGTAGATATCGAGGAAGGAAAGTCGCAGATAGTTAAAACATGGCGCCACTCTAACTACTCCTGCAACGTAACGATAATTTTGTGGATTTTAACGCGTTACGCTGTAGAGGTTGAAAGAATCGTTGATACATTAGGGTCGAGTGGCAAGCGTTTCAGACTTGGCAAGTGTTTGAACTTGAACTCGATTTTCATTGAAACGAATAAGGGAGCAACGTAGCAATCTCGAGAGCAGCAGTGCATTTGAAGTTGTAACAAGAGAAAGGAAACAAGAAGTCACGGAGAACGAGCGTTCCTTAAAACAATACGCATGACGTTAGCGCAAAATGTTCCTCGTATTCTACCAGTTTATTCCATTTTACCAGATATCTGCCCCGGAGCCTGCACCTATCCAGCCATAAGAACGCTCACCAGCTTCCAGATAGACCGGTGATACGAGGCTACTCTGCTATACGCGGTTACTTCCTCGAGTTTTAACATCCCGTACACCGACCGCTCTTACCTGTCGCTTAAAAAGCAATAGAAAAAGAAAAAAACTTCTTCTCAGATATTAAATTTCATCCGCCATCAAGACAGTTTGTACTAATCCCATAATCTAATTATGTACCATCAGAAAATTACGCAAATGACCGAATAAAGTTACGCGTATAATCTAACCGGCTTGCATTTTCTGCGATTGCTCCAATAAAGAGAGAGAGGGGGGGGGAGAAGAGGAGAGGAAAAAGGAGAAAAAAGAAGTGGATATAAAAAGAAACGGTCGCGAGTATAATGGCCGGCTAGAAGCTTCGTTACAGGCCGCGACCGCGATTAAAGGGAGCGAACGGATCGGTATTCATCCCGGTAGCTACTAACCTCTTTTTAGCAACGATCCGCTTTGTGTATCAGAATAACGCGACTCGTGGAGGGAAAAATGGCCGAGCAGTGGGCACGAGAGATAGGCGAAAGAACGGTCAAACTCCCAATCAACGCGAGATCGTGCCACGGCGTAGTACGTCACGCGGCCAGAACTCTGTTTACATTCAAAAGAGCCGAATGGGCTATTCACGGAGTAATTTATTTCGTCGAGCAACGCCGATATATTTGGAATTTAGGGTTCACCTTGATTCTAACGGCGTTATCCCCGCCTCGCTTGTTGTCATTGTCGATCGTTGTCCTTTTCTACGCGTCCTTAACGACCGGCGGTATCATCGAGGGTAAGCATTCTGTGTTTATTCTGTTACGACGCGCGGATCACAAAGGACGTACTACGTCGCATCGTTGAGAAAGTAATATTCCTTCTTCTAATTTCGCATCTCAAAAACTTCCCTTCCGATGTCCGAATATGGTGAGTGTTTAACAAGACGATACTTGAGAAACATCGAGATCGTTTATTACTGATCGATTACCGTAACGATTCATCGCGAGAGTTTTCACGGTTTTACGAAGTCCTAAGCTAACGCTTCAGCCTTGTTTAACAGAACTTGATTCCGGTGTATGTTTCGTTTACAAAGGTTAGCTTTCCGGTGTCATGTTAGCTTTCAGTGATCAGATTCTTCCTCCCTTTTGGCACTTGCAATCGTAATTGATTAATTGATCGTTCGATTACATTTTCACGTCTCGTTTATCGGTTCATCTCGTTCTAAAATAGTTTCAATTTTTCCTTAATGGCAAAGTCTTTTCGATGGAAATGTTTCCCTTGAAATTAAAATCCAAGAAAATTTGTCGGGCGAACGCGATGGAAAAGAACGCATTTTTCTTTTGGTTCGTCGGCTTAATCTGGATTGTTGTAAGTTTTCTCGACGCGAATCGGTCGCCCGCCGATCAAATAAAAGTTTCCACGGCACGGGATGCCACCATGAAAGATGAAAGCCCGGCCTCCCTCTCTAGGAAGATTTAACTTTGGCGAGTTATCGAGGGACGCGACTTTCGAGTCTGACGGAGCCGCTCGCGATATAAGTTTACCGCCTCCACGGTGACCTGTCCGCCTCATTTTATTTCGACGCCGTTCGTGCTTGCAGTCGTTCCACGCGGAGCTCCACCAGTACAAGCATCAGATCGAACAGTTCAATCAGCTGACGCAGAAGCTGATAGCCGTTTATCAGGAGGACGACACGACTCGCGTGAAAAAGATGACGGAGACTATCAATCAGAGATACAACAACCTCAACACCAGGTATGCCTCGATTATAGTTTTATTCGCATTATCTTAGTATAGTGGAAAATTGTCAAATAGAAGTTTCTAATTTTAAAGTGGGCGATGTATGATTTGAAAATGCTCGATTCGACTCGATTTATTTAAACGTTTTGAACGCAGTTGACAGAATTTTTATAGTAGAAGTTATTCTTTCGCGATTTCGTTCTTGCGTTTGCCGTTGAAGCGAATTCGGTCGTTTCCAACAGACAGTCTGAATCGTGACGAAAGACTATATCTATTAAATCCTTCTTAGTATCATCAATCGAGGAAAACTGCTTCATTCCGCGATGAACTCCCTCCACAACTTCGACCGGTCCCTGGACAAGTTCTTGGCTTGGTTGAGCGAAGCTGAGTCCTCGATGGAGGGATTGGAAGCGGAGGCCGATCGACTTGGCGGACGACGAGACCAGGGTGCGCTCAGACGACCGCAACATCAGCTTAAGGTAAGTCCCATTTTTGCTTGTACGAACTCGCCAATCGCGAGTTCCGATCGGCTAGGCTTTTGTTACGTATCGCGATTGTTCTTGATAGTCGGAACACAGCAACCTCGTACTTTAAGAAGAAATCTTTTCGCCGTTGATGTTTCCGGCGAAAAATCGCGTAAAGATTTCTATTTTTCCAATCCAGATTTTTATTTGAGTAAAATAATTAGTTGCGAGTTTAATGCCGTAACAAATATAAAATTAAATTTAAAATCATGATTCGTATAGTCTAAAAAGTTTAAAATTGTTTCGTAGTTGAAAAGGCATAATACATACTAAACTCGAGAATGATATCTTCGAGAAGGAAATCGCGACAATGTCGAAGTTGAGAAAACTGGCCATCCCTTGCGCGTAGAAATATTCCACGCGATTTACGATTAGCCGGGGCAGGTGATTTCGCACAAATCAACGCGTTTCGAACGTAAACGGGATCGACGTAATTCAAGTCTGGTTAGGTCGTAACATTCCTCGAGACGTTATAACGGTGGTGGTCAAGACGGGAAACCAGATCTGTATAGGTCACGTATTGACTCGAGAAGGTTTTACGGCTTCGATTGATTGCCATAAAAGTGTGTCAGACGTAGCAGGCCGTGTATCGCTATACCCATTAAAAGGAAGACGCTCGATATCGGATATCGGTGTAACACGGTGGCGGCCCATCAGCTTCTGTGCGAAAGCTTCTTCTGGTTTTGCGTTCTGTTCTCCTCAGATGCTGATATCTGAGGGGAAAAAGCAAAAATCGCAAGAATTTTCTTTCAAGAGTTATTACTTTATCGAACGATTATCGATATTTTAAAGTAAATACGCGACGTATCTAGGCACATTGCGTTTCAGGAAGTCCGTTTTTCATATTCTACTACGAACTACTTCTCTAAACAATTAGCATTCCCTGTGCTAACTGAACTTCTCAGTAATGCGCAGACGAGAAAACTTTGCCTCTCTACATACAAGGTAGTTTGCAGTAGCATGAAATTGTAACGAACTCTACTCGCGTATATTCTCCGACCTCAAAAACAATAGTCACACAGTCTAATCTTACTCCAAAGCGATTAAGATTAGCGATTAATATTAGTATAAGTATAGAGAAGAATATGCGAATGAAAAGGAGAAAAAGTCATAGAGAGAGAGTGACATTAGTTAGGATGATCAAAGTTAGTCATAGTGTTATGAATTTAAAAAATCGCAAATTTGAATCCCTACAGAAAGAAGATTTCTCGCCTTCCGACCATATACGTGCAATCGTGTCTCGTACAGGTTATCGATAATCGAGAAATCTAAACGGTAAACGATGTAAGCGGCGAAATGAACAAAATTTAGATTATTTTCCAGAATAGAATCGCACTGTGTACAAGCACGAAATAAATACTGTAAATCCTGAAATATTTTATTTTAGATTCTAAGATACTCGGAACGCAGAGTGAAATTTCACGCGAATAGCTTTGATCTATGTTAGAAATATTTATTTCTGGAATATTACATCGTTTCCCACTTAAACTCCTTGATCGTGGATGGAGATAGAACGGGGTCGAAATGTAAGACGCAAAGGTCGGGGTAAAAATGTGCGTCATTAAGGAAACCTATAGGAAGCAGGTTACGACGAGAAAGTTCATTCGTCGTAACCTGCTTCCTATACGAATCGTGACGATAATCGCAATGGGAATCCACCCCCGTCGAATACGTCTGTTTACAATTCCGTGGAACCGATGGACCATTCGCAGAATCAAATTGAATTGATATAGCGTACGCGGTATGGCCTATTGCTCTATTTCGATGAAATTAATCTATAATTGTCCTCGCGTAACGAACAAACGGCACACGATTCCGGGAAATTAGCTTGTGATATTGTTTGACTGCCTACGCCTGATTTGTTCGATGCTTTTCTCCCATCTCGTCCACTGTTGGTTTGTTTTATCGAAAAGGGTTCAATTTTGGACGTTTGAGGATCGGTCGCATTGCATTTCGTAGGCAAACTCGTACATTTTATATGACAATGTCGCGTTCAGTTTGGAATTACGTTATGAAAACTTTATCCATTTTATCCGCTTTATACATTTTTCTTGGTATGATGTTCAGTTTGATCGACTTATTACGTTATTCATAAAATCACATGATTTTACTTTTAGTTTATTATTATTATGTACATAGTTTTAATCTTTCGCTTCTCTGTGTCGAAAAGTTTCAAACAGGTCGAAATATATTAATTCCATTTTATCTTTGAACACGAATGAAGTTATTGTTCTAAAATATTCGTGGCATTTATCAATGTCTCTCGATAATTTTCACTATATTCAGGCTGTGGTTGTGTTTAAAATTATCGATGCCAAATGAACAGGGACGGTATAAATTTTCGATGACGAAAGTCCAGTCGCACGGTTGCGCGACCGCGTGTCCGCGAAATGTAATTTCCATGCACCTCATCGGCGAACAGACGACGGCATTGATTATTCGATAAACAGTTGGATAACTGATTGGAATCAATCACTCGATAAATCCCGAGTATCGGGGACGAAAGGAAAATCGCCTCTGCGGCTTCCACGCTGTCCGACCGCTTGTCCAATAATAGCGATCATTGAAAATCAATGTTATTTGCCGTGCAACCTGATTATATCTACGCGCTGCAATGCGCAATAACAATTAGCCGGATCTATTTCAATTACAAGTTCTCTCTCTTTCGCCGCACGCTGCTTCAACGATTTCGTTTCGATTTCGATTTCGCTCAGATTCCGTTTCGATTTCGTTCCGCTTTCGTTTCGCGGCTATTTTTGTTTTGGCGCCTGCGATTTTTCATTTGGCTTGAATTTTAAAAGCAAACACCGCGCGTAATTCCTATTTACCAATCCCCAATGTTCGCGTTCCACTTTATCTCTTTCCATTCGTATCTCTCGCGTGACAATTTATCGAACTCGTTTGGCCGTGTTTAATGTTCTTGAAAAGCGTAATGCTGGTCGGCTCAGTCGAACCGGAAAATAGTATGCCTATGCGCGTTCGTAATTAAGTGTTGCAGTTGGTGCTCGCTGAAAGCTCCAAAGCTGCGTGTTGTCCCTTTATCGACAATCGTCTCGGTTCACGTGGGATTTATACATCTTTCGACCAATTTAACGTGGAACTGTGTGTCGAACGAACTATGCTCGAATCATCGCAGCACGCCGGGTTTGTTAATTTCATCGATGCAGCGTAAAATGTTGCGGTCTTGCAAACGTATCCCGTTCCACGGCGCTGCTACGTCGATTGCAAATAGGAATTAATTTCGAACGCTTCCCGGTGAGCTTCTCGAGATGTACATCCAGATGCGGTGTTACGCCGCCACGGATTCAAATCGACAGATGCATCCATGCTCGTCGTAGTTCGCGCTCTCTGGATCAATTATCCTTAGTTGCTACAGACTTCCAGAGATGGGTTCGAGTTGCCTGCAATTAGTTTCGTTCAACCTGTGCCTGTAGAAATATCGAAAGAATAATCGTCGAACGTTAATGCTATTTAGTGCACGCGAGCAATCAGCCGAGTTCTCCGGTTTTCACAAATGCACGCGGAACAGGGCGTGGGCCAGAAATTACATCCCGGTGACTAATGCCGCCTGGACAGCTGCTTCCACTCGTTAAACTTCGAGGTAGGTAGGAGCCGCGTTATCGATTGACATTCGTAATAAAAACGAGGCAACGAAACTTGCCTCCGTACGTCGCGTCAAATCCACCCTTTGCCTCATTATCCATCTTGGTTTTACTTTCACCTCTTCAACCAGGCGTTTCTTACCTTCGAAAAGTTTACCTCTAACAATTTCCATCGATCTAACGGCAGTCGATTCTTAAAGTTTCGAATTCTCGAATTTCGTGGGAACAGAAGGTTGAAAAGGTTTCGATTTACTGGAAACTAACGTACGTTCCAACCAACGTACACTTGCAACGAGATCGCATCGAGATATTATCGACGTATCGTAGACAACGCGGACTATACTATCGTACAGTTAGCAACGCCAAGAAACAATGTAATTCCGCAGGCGAAGTTCACGGTTGTCGTCGCGATGCTACTAATGACTCACCGACCCGGTTCGACCGGAACGTAACTCATGCATGCATAGCGTCTCCGTCTTTCGAGAGCACATCCGGAGGAATTCCTAATACCTTCGTCCATGCTGCACCACGCTCCCGTGTGCATGAATTGCGATTTGTCGGGCACGAGTTATGGCCGTCCGATATTGGATCGCGGCTAGAATTACTTGGAATCGAAACGGGACGTTTCATGGGTAGCCCATGGGACTGGCAAATAAATACGTTCAAGAAGATCGAGATTCTTTTACGATATTAATATTTACGCTTGGAGAAGCTGGAACCTCGGGGAGCTGGGGAAAAGCTCGATCGATGTTCGATGGTGACTTTTTCCTTTTTGCCGAGGAACGTATCGGTTCCATTTGTTTTTTCTGATTTCTCGAAGATAGCATAACGTTTGATATATACAGCGTCTACAAGAAGTATTTGCACATAATCTTGCTTTGCGAGCAAACATTTCCTTTTTTCATCAGTTTCTACATTTCATAAAGACGCTACTAAGCGATATAATATACCTGGATCTAACGAATTAATTTGCAAATGGAATAATAAATACTATGGCGTATAAATGTTTCCTGTAGCCAGTGTTAGTGTGGATAACGACAGAGCGAAAGAAAGATCATCCAGAAAGATTATACTTCGATCATGGTAAAACATGAAAGGTCAATAAGGACTTACCTTCGAGTCGAAGGATTTTCTAAAGGCAACGTGTTGAAAAAGAATTTAAAAAATACTAAAACACCTCGATTCTAGGACGTCTATTAGAATGTAAAATTATTCCACTTATAGGACCAGAGAATAGCACGAAATCTCGTTCCATGGAAGTTCCGTCTGTTTCACATTCGCAGTTTAAAATCTTCTCCTATGAAAAATCACATCTGCAAGTATTTTCAACGATAGCACGGAGAGGTTCTCGCGTCCTTAAAATTCTCCAAGGCTCGCCTGCGTTTCCGTTAGATTCGAAAAGCACGAGAGGCAAGTAGGTCACGAATTTCCAATGAAGCTTCGCAACGCGGTGGCGCGTCGCCCAAGGTTGCTTTTAGGCTTCTTGTCATTTTGCGCCGTGGCTGGAGTTCGATGGCTTTAGGAACCGTTTACACGGAAAGTAGGGTTCATCGATCGAGGAGAAACGCCACGGGAGTCGCTTACGTGACCTGAACTTTCGTTTCGTCCCCCTGTGTCGGACAAAGAGGCCTGTCCCTTTTCTCATATTCATGGTAAACATACCGTACAGGCTGGTTCGTTAAATCAAGCCTAGCGTGGCTAATTCGCTTTAACGCAATTTCACCTGGTTTTATTTTTTCAACGTGCCACGCGACCAACCCCTAGCCTATTCAGGGATGCGCTTGCTTCTTCATACGGCGACACCCTTGCCTGCACAAATGGGATGTACAAAATTGCAGTCGACTAGAGGCAACGAATTTCACTCGCGTCCGTCCACGGGGTTGTGACAACGTAACCGGACTTTCCATTCGGTCAATTTGCCCCTTTCGTTGCGTGTTAAAGCGTTCAATGCCGAATCGCGACTGAAAATGGGATGGGGATTGGGTTCTGCTAGAATTGACATCGATAAAGGGAGAATGTCATAGAACGACACGTTGAAAGCGCATTGTGCGTATACCTCGACCTTGCGACTGCAGGGTTAATGTTAATATTACAATGGGAGCGTTCTCGCGGAAAAAAGCTTGCTCTTGGTAAATACCACGGGTTCGTAGCGGTCCAGCGAAACCCGGAACGCGCTTTTAATGCCGAGCATTTAGTATGTGTTCCGGTGATGTAAGGCCTTCCTGCATTACGTCTTCTGTCTAGAACCTCTAGCCACGACCAAAGTGTGGGCGATCTCTCAGTGTTATTTCCCAGCGTTGAATTCATTGCTCTCGGAGGTATTCGCGTTTTCGACAAACGTTATTGCAGTCACTGTTGAGCATAAATATTCGTAACTCTGTTTTATCGGTATAAGCCAGAAAATCTAACGTCGTTAAATTCTGCATGTTCAAAGAACCCCAGTGATCTTAGGTTTTCGTGCGAACAATTTGAAAATAGAATTTTGTACGACGGGATTCCGTGTATAAGGTAGACACACACAGCGACAGGAGAATGGGGAAAGTTGCGGACTTTTTCTCGGGGGTGCGAAGGTCATGATAAAGCGAAAGAATCGGTTGGCTACTTTCCCTTTCTCTCCCACAGGCGAAACGCAGCCGAAGGATCGATAGAGGAACGCCTTCGCGGCGTGAACGACCGCGCCGACGATGATATTCTTCGCTCCTAATAGTCGTTGTTCCATTATAACGCCGAATACTTTTCGCTACTCACCGGCTAGAGGGGAGGAAAAGAGGTTCGTGTTTTTTATGCGTGGCGCATCCGGCGAGTTTCTGCGTCTCGCGGCCAAAAGGGCACCGTATAACGGAAATTTATAAGTGGAAGCGAGCGCTGGCGCACACACGGCCACGAATCGCGCTACTAAATCACGACGCCAAGTTTTTTCTTCTCTGGCAACAGAAATTATATCTAAAAGGGAAGGCTACGCTCGGTCTATCGCGGGGAAAAAAGCCGAGCTCTTCCCAGTTCCTTGTTTTGCATAATCGCGAAACTCGTATGCGCTTCTTGGTCGCGGTACCTCTTTTATATTTTTCTCTCCGCTTCAACAACCGTCCGTTCGGTAAACTTCGTTAGCCTTTCAACGAAGGCGCATTAAGAATCTCTCTCTTTCTCTCTCTCTTTGCTTCTCTCGGCTGGTAATTTTTAAAATCGCTGCAGCACGGCAAAGTGCATTTAACGAACTCCACCCTCGTGGCTGCCGTCCGAGCAGAAAGGAAACGTTTTCAACGAGTTTATCAGGCGACAGTCTCGCGTTCGTGGGTCGCAGCGGTGAATTAATGTTTCGAATTTACCGTTTGATCGTTGCATGTTCACCGTGTAATCGCTCAGCGAATAACGACCGCTTAGGGTGACTGTTCACTGGCCCGGTCGTTTTTTCTTCCCTTCACGGACCTGCGGGTTACACAGCTTCGCTTGTGTGTCCGTTGATTTCTCGCGATACATCGCTGTTAACAATTTCGCTTATCTTCGTTGATTTTCTATGAGCTTTATCAAAGTCGGCTTCGTTCGGCGAGTTTTCGTCGCTGAAGGAAGCAGCGGGTGGGCGAAACTGAAAAGCGCCATGGCGAAAATGAAACGCGGAAGTCGTAAAGGGCACGGAGGGGGTGGGTGACGAAAGAGGTTGGGAAAGAATCTCGTAAAATACGGATATAAAAGCAACGGGTACGGGCAGCCAGGCTCCTAGCAAGTTTCTCCATTAAGGGGTAAAATTCGAGAGGCGGGTGTTTCTCGTTCGACAACGGTCACATCTTCACCCTTACACCACCTCCTCAAGCGACCATGATAAATGGAACGCCGTGAAGTCGAGGCGTTAAACGCATCGCTACGAGAATTCCTTTTTACGTGTTTTAATTGCTTTAGCATCGAACGTACTTCGAATTGGAAAATTTTGCTGAAATCTTCCCCTCCCCCATGTTTTATAGTTCAATTGGCAAAATTCCACCTGAATATTTCATGGTTAAAATTCCATCAAATTTTTTAGCATTTTCTTTCGCGTTCTTTTTTTTTCACGTTGTGTTTCATATATTATTCTGTTGCAAAAAATATACATCTTCGTACATTTTCGGGAAACGAAGCTTTTCGCGAATCACATTTTCATCATGCATCGTATTCTCGTTATTATCTGTCTTTGTCTGTCTTCGTATCGTTTCTCCATCCTCCTACAACTTAGATGATACGTGCGATTTAACGAGAAAGGGGTTGTTCGCGATCGAAACGGTACGCGCATGCGCTCTCGGCTTCTTCAGAGGGCGGTAGCCGACAATGTTCGTCGAATTGCAAGGTCGGTAACGCAGCAGGGATGGTTTTCCTCCCGAAAGGGTAGTTTTCTCGAATTCCGGTTACCGACTTTGAGTGCCGATGTTATCAGCCGGTTCCTCGATGGAGAATTGCTATTCCGTAGCAGAATACATTCGATTTTCTGGCGTTTCTGTCTAAAATCTTAACCACCAGTCGATACGGAAAGCGACTGGGAATATTTTGCAGGTTTCTGTTGCGTTTTGTTATCTTCTACTTACCCCACGCTAATATACTAAACAGTCTCGTTATCTGTCTAAGATCATCGATTCGTATCGTCTACTGAAAACTTTACAAAACTGGAATTATCGAAATATTCCTTTTAGATTTAAGCTCTGTCGTTGCGAAAGATGCTCGCTTTTTTCTAAATTTTAAATGCTTTACGTTTTCCTATTATTATTTTCAATAAATTTTGGAAACTTTCGCACTGCCGTTTCAATTTTTGTTCCTCGGTCGAACAAATCGTAAAGGTGGATGTCAAGTTGGCTTTTTTCGAAAGTCAGAGGGAAGTCAGTTCAAAGAAATGTTGGAATTTAACAACGTCGTTTTAGTCTATCGACCGTATCGAGCAAGAATCCATAAGGGACGGAAAAAGGCGACGATTTATGGTTGCTCGAGATTGGATCGATTCACTGACAGTCTCATTATTGTCGCTTTTGTGCGAAGCTGTGTCATCTTCATTGTTTCGAAAAAAAACCAATCTCGCGATAATTCCGGAATTCACGGCGGGCAATAACTTCAGTTATCGGCGATAAATCATCAATTGGATGAACCGCTTTTCCGTTCCCTGAAACAGATACCATCGCGACAAATATTTCATTCTTGAATTTCATCTGTTTAAGCAAAAAGAGGCTGGTCTCATTAGAGCGCGAGCGATATGCCTGCCAATTTATCAAACCTTTTTTCGCTTCACAGTTTTAAATTTCAGATGTTTATCCTTTTTGTCCCCTCTAAAAACTTTCCTTTCTTCTTTGTAATAAACAAAAATATATCGCAGTTTTGTTTTCACAGCTGTCGCAACGCGTGCCACGTTTTATCTTTTTGGGCGCAAATCCGTATTACGCATTTGTCATTTCTGTTAGCAGAATTTCTCGCCATCCTTCGTACTTTCATTTTCCTATGATCTTTTTCTAGTTGTAATTTACATGGAGTTCACGCTGTCGCGGAGATCGTTGTGACAACAAGGTTGCAAAGTTTTTGAAAACTTAATGGGAGAATAATTAAAATTAATCAATGGGAACGTTGATAGCGACGAAAATCGGTTTACGAAATAAAAAGAAAAAAAAAAAAAAACGAATTAATGTTTATATTAAAACGATCTCGAGAAGGAGAGAAAGTAACTCAGCGACCGAGAAATAAAAAGGAAAAAGATGGCGATTATGGAAGTTAAAAGTTTGTCGCGGTATAGCAAGTAGATAATTCATGGCGCAAAGTCAGCAGTGCACGTATGAATACATCTCGGAACTTGCGAGCGTCCGTTTAAATTTATACCCAGGAAAATTAGTTTTGTTGAATCTAGCAAGCTAGCAATCATGGCTTGTAAAAGCAACGTTTATTTGCTCTAATTGCTTATGTAATTACGTCGTGGAGAAAGCGCTTTTAATCGGAATACTTCGCGACCGCGGCAAATTACATCGGTAATTAGACAGTCATTCGTAAATCGTTCGTTCGCTAAATGTAATTTCTTTCTTTTTTTTTTTTTTACTAAATCTATCTTTTATTAGTTAAAAATAAAAAAAAGAAAGAATTGAGAGAAAAACGAAACTTTGATCGTCCTTTGATTGACGCAAGTGTCATTGAAGCAATGTACGTTAATTATTCGTAATATTACGTTGCTGGAATTTCACGAAACCAATATACATAGTTGCGTAACATGCACAACGCAGATTACGGAAGCAACAATTTTACATCTGAATCTACTGGAAATTTTAACGTAATCCTAAAAGTGTATTACGACGATGTAACGTAGTTTGGATTGAAATTTTCGTATTTTATAAACCCTTGATCGTATTAAAACGTCAAATATTCAGCTTTCCCTTTTTCGATTTCACGTGTGAAGCTTCTGCCCTGTAATTCGTTTGGTTCGAACATTTAATTGAAAAAAGATATTATTTAATCTTCTACCAAATTATGTTATTCTCCATGGCATGACCTGCATCCGGAGAAGCCGCGCTGATCAATTCTATATAAATTGGAAAGCGTGAAACAACGTTTACCATTATTTGTGGCATATTCTCGCGATAAGCGAACTTAAGCAAATAAGTCGTTGGTTTCTCGAGATTTAAACGTTAACCACGTAACTCTAATGTAATTGAGAAATTTGTAAAAAATGGTATTAATCATTTTGATTCCCGAGCAGTTCGTACAACGCAACGTTCCAATCGATCGTTCGTTGACACAGTAGAATTTACACTGTCGTCGAGTGTCTGCTTTTCTTTTGGATCTGTCGGTGACTCAACGGATGCACTAGTTTGTAGTTCCGTTACTAAAGGATCTGGTTTGGACGGACAAACTAGCGAGAATATCTGAGATAACGTTGCGAGCAAATGTCGCCGCCTGCCGATTCACCCAAAAGCCTCGCAGACTTTACAGTACCGTACTCGCGACGAGTACACGGCTACACGTGGGGTGAGTCGCTCGGAACGAGCGTGGAAAACCATTACAACCGCGTCTGTATTTTCACAATTTTCCCAGTAATGGGCATTCAGGAGAAGCGCGGCTTTTTAAAACCACGATCGCCGTGTTTGAATTAAAAATACGCAATAAAAGAAATGCACTCGGCCGCGTTCCGCGACATTCACCCCCTTTTACCACAGCATCGTCCTTTTCCATTTTTCGGCACGGTTAATTAACGGACGATGCCTGGAATTTTCCATTGTCATACTTCTCTTCCCTCCTTTCATTGATCGTTTTGGAATCGTTGCTCGATATAATCCATACACCTGTACCTATTAGGGTTATCCTATTTTTTGGAATTTTTTACTTTTTACGACCTACCTATAATTACGTTCCTTCTAAAAGCGAAAGAGATTTTGTTATTTTCTTCAGAATAATTCAAAATTTAAGGGGATGCATATCATAATCGTGTAAATCAAGATTTTGAGAAGTTCGTCACGTACTTCAACCCTTGAACACATCGTCTCTTAGTTTCATAATTAATTATTTAATAACTGTATATCCTGCCACGATACGTTTTCCGGATATTTTATATCGGATAGTTTATAACGATAAATTCAGAACGATATTTTCCGAACGATAACAGCCAACTGACTTACGTTATTACGACCTGTGCTCCGTCATTTCGTTATTTTAGTATATCGCTTACGTTTTCAACGCTGTCCCTATACTGCTTTCGTTCTTATTTCGTCCTACCTGATAAACATATCACGTAGGGACACTTTGGTACTTTCGATCGATTCATTTCGTACATTTTCGTGTAACGCGAGACAATGGTACGGACGATATCAGCCCGTATGTCCGCGGCAACAGCTCTTTGTACAGCCGTCCCAAAACGGGAACAAAGCAGCCTCGCTAAACCGTCGGATAACAGTTCCACAAACTCATGCAAAAAAAAAAGAAGAAAAAAAAAAAGAACTTAGTTACCAGAAAAGGAGTACGTACAAAGCGCGCGCAAGCCCTCTACGATTTTCCAACTATCCCTTCTTTTGTACTAATTGAAACGTATCATCCGACGCACAATGGTTATCGCGTCGTTCTTATTCAAACTGCTATCGCAACGAATAAAAGAGCCGCGGTACAGGGCCCGAATGTTCGTTTGAACAAATTTTTTTCAAACGAACGACTACCTGAATTACCAACCGCGCTCTTCGCGTACGAACGTCGCGCGCACGAAATTCGACATTTTCATTTCTCTCCTCTCACAAAGATAGTTTCTTTGCTTTTTTGACCAGAAATAATTAGTGCCGAGTGCTCGACCCTCTGTTATAAGGGTGATATTTTTGGTCTCTCTCCAAAAGTCCCGACGGTGTAAGAGCATCATCAGCGTGGTCTGGTTGTTCTCTCGGGCCAGGTAATGGCGAGTCGAAACGAGGGATTCCGCGCAAAGAATTTTTTCCCTCTACCACCCCGTTACCCTCCTTTTGCGTTTTTTCTGTCTCTCATCGTTTTCGGTTTAGTTGGTGCGAAACGGTCGAATGAAATTAAGGGAGAAAAAAGAGAAGAAGGGGAACGATAGAGAGGAAGAGGCGCGGCATAGGGAGAAGTTGAGAAAGGGCAAGGGAAGAAACACGATTGTGATCACAGGGCAGGGAAACCTTTGGCGCGAGAAACAGGTCGGCCGCGTTCTTTTGAAACGTCGACATTTTCGATTCCCCCGGCGATTCTCGCGGCTAGGACATCCCAAGAAGATAAGGAATTCCGGAAAAATCGCGGGTCCCGTCTGAATATGGACGTTGACGCGTCCCCGGGGATAATCCTGCTGTGCTTCTTCCTCGAGCAACCTCGCTTCTTCGCTTCTTTTCACGCGTTTCCAAACATTGAATACAGATTCGACGTTTGCAACGACGTAAGAGTTCGATGTAACCTCCGATGGACGCGTAAATATCGTTTTGTCTCGGGCTCTTTTCCCTCCATTCTTTGTCCTCGTTTGTTATTCAACACGGGAAATGGGATTACAGTTGGAAGAGCGGGGAACCGAGAGAAGGAGTTTGCAGGGCGGAAAATATTAGCGTCCGAAAGCGGTGACTGGACTACTGGGAATTACGTGCAAAACGGACTGAAACTTGGTGACGCACTTTCGAAACTCCGTTAATTTACGACGTCCAGCTGGCGACGTGTTGTTGCTTACAGTCTGTCATTAAATCACTGCTAACTTTATTACTTCGAAATTATTAAGTTTGCATTTGATTCGGAGCTGGTCGCTTTCTCTTCTAACTTCTATAGTTCCGCGCAGTTTACAGTAAACTGAGATCGAGTCGTCAATGGGACGACTGGCTTTTTCAACTGGTAAAGAATAATTTGTCTTTCGGCTTAGAATGGCCTTCTGGTTTATTTATCATATTTACCTCTTATCACCACTTGACGTACTAATATTTTACTTAATCCTTCTTTTTCGAATTAAATCTCTGGTTTTCTAGGTCGTAGGCGTTTGCCGTGTTCTTGTAAGAATCCGTGTATACCTGTTATTTCTCTGACACGCGCTCTAACCATTCCTTTCTACGACTTCACGAGGATCCATTGTATTTGCTAATTGCTCCAAATCATCCAGAAACAAACCACCCCTAAAGGAGGTTCTCTACATTGCGATCTCTATCCAACGCCCATAACCCAAACACCCTTCGAAGAATATTGTGATATTCAGAAGATGAAACAAATGGTACCGCGCGGAAAGATAGAGAAGAAGGTAGCCATCGGGACACGCGACCGTTCTATTTACTCAAACTTACCTGTAACGTGCGAGAAAGAAGCGGTCTGCCCGCGGCGTTTAGACGGAAGCTGTTCGCTTTATTTAAATTCCACACCGCAGTGTTCCGCGGTGCAGGAAGTCGAGAGAATGGATACGAGGAAGCTATCGGTGGTGGAAAAAAATTTCGCCCGCTCGTTGGCCCTACACAATCCTCTTTCACACAACGAAGCAAGGTAAGGTCACGACCGGGAGGAATTACCATATTCGGTTTCTTCTTTTGGTTCCTCCCTTGGAAAACGCGAATCTGAATTACACAGGCCAGACGTTACCACCGTCGTTGGCGATGCATTGATCACAGCGCGCGTTCCAAAGATATCTTCAGCGAAAAAAGGGAAAAGGGGTGATTTTTCCTTTCTTTTCGATTTTTCGCTTTCGTTACGACCGCTCGTAATGGAGGTCGTAAAACTGGAATCGCGAAAGGCCTTTTTTAATGTTCCTTGAAACTCGATTTTTTTCTAGTGCAGCTTTTACAGCGAGTTTTTCAGCCTGAAACCGGAGGAAGTCGTGCGTTTTGTGATTTCTACGTGGTTTTCGCTTTATTGCAGGTAAAAATAGTATAATTACAGAGCAGTGGTTTTCACAGGAACGGTCTTATAATGCGCTATTTTTAAGATCGCTGGGCTGTGGATCAGAAGCCACGACGATGCTTGGAAATAAGATTTGGAAATAAAGACGCAATTTGTCGACGGCTATGTGGTTGTAAGGTAGTAAATTTAACGGCACGGCACGTGGATACGATCTAGAGAAGGCTTCGGTGTCGCAGAGCACTGCGTTTAGCAAGAATTAGACGTGGTTTTGAACAGGATTAAGATGATAGGACGAGATTCGGTCGAAATCAGAGTGGAGTGTCTTGATATCTTGTAGATCGAGATCTTGGGATATGATTCGTAGCGACACCGTGGCCCGCAGATGCGATGTTATCAAGTCGACAACCTAGTAGGACTCCGGCATCGTAAACATTGACTGGAATGTCTCCATCTCCGACCAAGTCGCATCTCGTGACTCTAACCTCGATGTTATTGGTCACCGAGGTTCCATATAGTCCATTACTTCAAAATTATTACTCTAATCTTAAATGAATCTTCAACTGAAAATGTTTCGCCTCGCATTTCAGTTGAAAGTTAGTTTATACGTGCGATTACTAATAACTATATTTATCTATCTGGCAATTAAAAAGAAATGAAAAGTGGAAGATACGTACAAACACACGTAATTCAAGGAAGAACTATATATTTCGCAAGAAATCATTCGTATTCGCAAAAATGCATTTTGTAAACGCATTTTACACGACGAACAGAGTTTGGTCACTCTACCTTAATCTTAGTTATTAATATTCCACGATTCTGCTCGTCGTGATTTTTAATTATGCGACGCATGTCGATCAATTAGTTAAGTGGAACACGGAGCGAACGAAGGTACGATTGTGCGTTCTCCATCGAGATCAATTACACTTTGTATTTAGGACGGTGGATTCATAAGAGAGAAATCCAGTGCATCGATCCGTAATGCAAGTAGAAATTCGCATTTACCAACAGAGCGAATGATGCTCCATTTTATCGCGGATAAAATGTTTCCTACATCCGGTGGCGGTTTTTCTGCCAGACTAGAGGAACGAGACATCAAGACGTTGTCCTATAGAAATTGTATCGAACACGTCCGCTCGCGATTCCAATACTACCGAACGTTTTATTTCCTCGTCGCGAATAATTATCGGTCTATCGTCCGGTCGCCTACCTCGATGATCGATAATGATTATTAATGAATTTTATATTCGATTAAACGAGTATTACGCATTGGAATTCATCTTGGAATTTTGGTAACTACAAACGAGTTACAAGAAAACGTTCCAAAGTTACGAATTGATTTTCTCGACTATTCCAGTATTAATATTTGCGGCACGTACTCTATTCGTCAATTGGCAAATAGAAATTGAGAATTGATAATTCTGTGTTGGTAATTTTCTTTGGAATTTTTTAGCGATTCGGACTTTTAGTTTTAATATTAAGATTACCCTTCGAATGGAAATAAATGAATCGAGGTAAACGCGTTTTCGCGACAAATAACGATTTTCAGAGCCCTCGCTTTGAGTCAGCACTACACGTGAATACTTCGTTTACCTTGCACTTCCGTCCGTCTCACTGCATCAATACTTTTCATCGGAAAGGAAACTTCGCCTGGTCACGCAGAACGGTGCACGAGATGATACAATTTGCCTCCGCCGGGTCGATACTTTGGAGAAGGACCGAGAGATTCTTACGGTATAACGAAACATCGTTGGAATCGAGAGATAGTCGTACTGTTTCCAACGGGGTTCGTCGCCAAGCTCACGTTCGAGGCGCATACGACGCGGCTCGATGACTGCCATCAAGTTTCGACGTTAGTTTTAAAGGGTTCGATTCGAACTGGTTGTCGGTGGCCTCTGCTGGAACGAGCTTTTCAATTTCCGTTCTCTTTATGCGCGTCGAACTCTGGAATCTTCGCCATCCATCATGCCAACGACATTGTTGCGGCGTCTTAAGGATTCCTCGAGTTCTACGAAAATGCAGAGCGTTCCACCAGCTGCGGACGGTGTTTTTAATATCCGTTTCGTCGTGTATCGTTTTGCAAAATCCTTGCAACGTTGGGCTTCCTTGCACGTTGTCGACGATTTATCTCTTCCAGCTTTCTGGCATGTAACGATATTTTTTAAATTCTAGAAAGTAACAGGATTATATTGAATTTAGTAGGAAAAACGGACGAACGAAATACACGAATTCCTTCAATTTGATAGAATTCGCTTTAACGATTCTACGTAATATTCTATTAGAGTGTAAGATTCTACTGTATGTAAACTTTCCAAGTTTCGTAGAATAACTGCGAGTACCTTGAAGGATCGTGAAACATTGCGTCGTTAGTCATAAATGGCTCGAAACACATATCCCTCTTTACTGCAACATCGTCGAAAGGATATTTCATCCGCGGCATGTCGTGCATACATCGTGATATCTTTGCAATCTTCTACGTACAGCATTGTTGCAGAAATACGTAACTGTGCAATATCGTCGAGGGGTTCTGCAAGAGCTGGCAATATATAGAATATTCAGATTTCTCGCACAAGCTCAAAATCAACCCAAAGAATCAACCTTGTTGCACCTCGTGCCAGTCTATTCGTGAACAGCTATCAAGGTGCAATTTCAAATTTGCAGCGAGTAAATTTGTCTATAGCGAGGTCCATTAAAAACTTTCTCCAACTTCAGACAAAGACTAATAGGATGCATCCCGGGTCAGGAACAATAAATTTAATTATTTCGACATCAAAGCTGCCATTTCTAGGCGTTCGTCATTGAGCCGTATCTTGTCCAGTTATATATATTTCCCTTTCTTCTTTCCTATCTCCTTTCGTTCTTCTTCCTCGGCCGAGCCGGCAGACTTTCGTCTTCTCGGACCTTTCTCTTAGCCTGTTCGCCGTCTAGTCTCGTTTCCTTCCTCGTGCTTCCTTGTAAAACGAACGGACTGCTCGATATCGACAATCGTCTGCGATACGAAACTAATGGCGCCCAGAGATTCGTTATTCGTCTCGCTGCCTCCGAGTCTTTACAATCTTCTCGATCGGCCGGCAAAGGGAGAACACCGGTTTCGATATTTTCTTTGAAACGTCTCCACGCTTCTTCCAATCGCCTTTCTGTTTCCGTTTAACACGTTTGTCCCTACTCCTCCTGTAATTTCGCGCGTTTCCTCCGTCCCTTCCAGCCAATTCCTCGCCTCGATTCCAATGCATTTCCTTTTCGTCTTCCTCCACTTGTCCATGACGATATATTATTCCGGGTTTTTCAATAGTTCTTGGATTTCGTATTGGATCGCAGATACGGGCGTTTGCGTAAATCGATCTTTGATAATTGGAATGAAATATTTATCGTTTAAATTATTCATCATTGTCTCGTGCTATTATAGATCGTTTCGAACATTAACTTTTCAATTCTTCGTGTATTATTCAGCATCGTATTGTCTGTTTCGTGAAATACCTTGCGAATACGCTATACGTGGTCAATGTATCTCTGATTTCGTTGTTCGATCGTCGGTTTGCCAGAAGAGAGACCTATCTCTACCTCAAGTGTCTGCGAAGATTATCATTTTCAAATTGCTTTCCTAGGGAAAATTTCCTAGTTTCATCGTTCTTCTGTCAAACCGACGATATCCAATTACGACATCTTAAACAATAAAATTCGCCATCGTACGGGAATCCATTATTCGAACGAGCAGACGTCTTCAAATCTTCGATTGATCGGAACGATCGACGTTTCCATTGGGGGCACCGTTCGAGGGTAAAACGAGCGCGAAGCGTTTTGCAGGTCGCGATATTGCCCGTTTCTCGGCAGCAACGATCGATGCTCCGCCGGTGTAGTCTTGATTCGCGAGCAGGAGTTCCCATCCGCAATTCCTGCCGGTGGCCAGCTTCTAAAAACCGAGGCCACCTGCCGGACGGACTAATTTATCTCCCGTGCGAGCTTTAAAGCCTTTCCGTCGTTAATCTTGCCGCCGACGACTGCCTACGATCCACCACTCGGTTTTTCCCTCGTTTACCCTCCCTCGGTATCTTTCTCTTTCTTCGTCTTCCTGCCTCCTTCTTCCTCGCTTTTCCCCCCATTTTCCCTTTCGACCGTCGTCCTCTTCCATTCTGTCGAGCTTTAAATTGAAAAACACTTCCCCTTCGAAGAATTTCTCTTTCTGGTGTCGACGATTCGTCACGAACGAAGCATGTGCCTGGGAAATCGTTCAAGGCGACTGTCTCTATTATTTTCGTATCTAGAAAACTCGCTCGGCTATTAGCTTTATTCCTCTGCGTGTAACAGCTCTCGAGATACTAAATAAAATGTGTTTACGAGCTTTGCTCGAAACACGATTAAAATATACTGTTATGGCGTGCATGATTTTCGAAGGCGCTTCGGATTTAATCGTTACAAGGGAATTAGATCGGCAATAATTTAATTAGTCTTCGCGACTGCGACATAAATTCAGAGATTTATCGTTTCCATGAATTCTATTCGCTCGACGTATTATTCTATATCCCTTTGAAGGATTAATCAACCTGTGCTGCTGCAAACGCGTGCAGGTTACATTTTAATTTTCCAAGCATCGATGTTCGACGACCTCTTTTTACATGGCCTTTCTCGCGGAAAGTATTCCGCGATTTTCCGCGTATTTTTAATTTACAGGCGACAAATATGCCAGCCCCACGAATCGTCTCCGTCCCGAGTTATTTCGTCGATGCCCCGTGTCCAGTTGTTGCGACATCTTCCATCCGTTTGACGGATGAAATTCGCGTTGTTAATATAAGTTTCGAGCGTATAAATACTCGGACATTTTTCACCGAAACTGTGCGCTTTTTCTTCGAATTTTTTTTTTAAACAAATGCGCAACTTTTAATACGAAATTGTGCACAGTTTTTTGTATAAGTCACGATCGATCGAAGCGGTGAAATTTTCCTTGTAAGGAACGGACAACTTAAGACGAAAATGAAAAACTCGATTCAAATGTCTCGAGGGAAAGGCAGGAGAAAAAATAAGTCCGAAGACAGCGTAACAGGCTTCGCAGAAGTCGTCGAGATTCGAGCACAGAACGTTTTACGATGCCATTTAATTCGTTATCTTTTCGAATGCGTCCTACATCCCGCGATATCCTCCGCCGTTCTTCGCAGACCTCTGCCATTTTCTCGTTTCCCTGGCTCCGATGTTTCCACTTTCCCGCTCTCGAGTTTCCCAAACATGCTCGACAAGGTCGCGATGTTCGTTCAGGCGATCGCTGGAAAGTCGACTTTTGTTCGCAAATACGAATTACCGCGAAAATCGAACTGTTTTCGGTCCATTCGGCGCGTGTCGTTTCGACGATGCACACGCGGCGAGAAAACGATCGTCTTCCCAGTAAACGAACAAAATCTTCGTATAACTATACCTGGGACGAGCAGGGTCGATGCGTGAACGACAGAGCTTCTGTCTCGATCGCCCGATTTTCATACGATCTGTTCGATTCTACGGTACGTAGCTTGTTCGATTTCTAGACGATGTTTAATTTGTACGCGACGCTTTCGGCCAATAATGAAAATTTGTGTGCTCTACGTTTGCGAGACGAATTAGGCTTATTAGTTCCTCGAGCTGTTTTATCGGTTTACGTGCTATAGTTTTTGAATGTTATACCGAGGCAGTCGATTCCTTTACAAATAATACTTATTGTGATCATTCGCTGCGCATTATTATTTGTATTCTGAAAATAATCGCAATCGCGACCATACAGAAAAACTCTCGTTATTCGAGGATATGAATATAAAAAGGGGCTCCTATTGAAAAAGTCATTGCTTTTCTTCGTAGAAATAGGACGCGAAGCTATTTTCAACATGTTTCTACTATGATATTCGTAAACACGATAGACACCGCTAAATCGATATATGAAATCTGGTGGTGTTCGACTTCGAGCGAAATCTACCTAAAAAAATCACAAAATACGCGGTTCACCCCCAACCGTTTGTTCAGCGTAGAGCTGTAGAATCGGATTGTAAAGTAGGAGCATAAAAATGTGCAAACTCGATAGACAATAGAGAGAAAGCGGTGTGCAAATAAAATGTGTGCCGATTGAGGATGGTTGGTCGATTGGTTGGTCGAAACGCGACTTCGATAATGGCGAGCACGGTACAGTTGCGCACCAGGCACCATGGAGATGGATAGGACGGATTGGAACGACGTGAGTTTGACACAGGTTTTCCTGTGTATGCGTTGTACAGTGGGAGTGTAAAAAAGAAATCGGAACAACGAATCAAGAGGTCAGATGAGCTGTCAAATCAGCGTTCTGACGAAACTACCAGCCGTGAGCGGAACAATCGCGCGAATATCGATGAAAGCGGGTGGCTCAGCTTTGTACTTGCGCGCGATAACGCGACCTTCCTTTTTACAGGCCTCGTGCCTCTTGTTATTTCGGTTTTAGTCCAGTGTCCGGTGCGTGTCGCTCCTATCGGGCCTGAAATTCACGGATTTTTCGCCGGTCCCACCGACGAAACGAAATTCGATTTTCTCCTACTGTTTCTTTCTTTCTTTCTTTCTTTCTTTCTTTTCTTTTCTTTTCGCTCTTGCTTTTCTCTTCTTCCGTTTTTTCGTTTTCTCTTTATTTTTTTTTAATACGCGTACATTCGAATTATTCCACGTTACGCGAAGGTGACTATGGTTGGATAAAATGACAGCGTTAACTAACCATCGTTTAAACGTCACACTCTGGCGTTCGCGTTACTTTCGTTTCGGCGATTGCAGCTACGGCGAATTAGATTTATACACGCGTGTGCGAGTTTAATTATGGAAAATTCGTCTTCGTAGCCAGCCCATTTGTATCGGCATAGTGATATATATCTCCGGAGGATATGAATTATCATTATACCCGGTATATTACTCCGATTTCATTTCGACTGATTAAAACAACGCTCTTATTTCAATCTCTGGTAAAAATTATTCATTTGTTTCGCGATAATGAACATAACGAAATACTTTCAAAACATTTCAAATAAACCAATGCAGACGCATGGTATCTAATATTTCTTCCACGAATGCACGAACGAAATTTGTATAAAAATTCTGCCGAAAAAATGTTCCCTCCGAATCGGAGAATTATTAGAACCATTATCAGAATCTTCGTTCGCCAAAATTGCAGCTTATGAATCGACGAACGTAATTCTTAGGCTGGCGGATTTTCGTGTGGAATTAAACGTTGGACGATCCACGACGGAATTACAGCTTACTCCGCGGGGAGGAAAATCTTATATCGAGAGTTTATGTCGGATACGGATGACATCTTTGTGTGAAACCGATCGCCATCGCGGAAATGAAAAATTCCAAACGAGATTTATGCGGCAACCGGCGCTCTTCTTATCCGTTTCGCGTATCTACGCTCGGAATTTATGCGGACTCCGATTACCAGACGCGAAGACTCGCTGGAAAAATTCAGTTACTACGATCCAGTCGGATGTTTCGAGTTGAGCGATACTGTTTCTATCGCGCCTGCTTGTCCCGTTGGGACTCTTTCAGCTTGCTTTGTACACGAACACACGTGTCGGTTATTCGAATGTTCCAAGTGAACATATCTGCGTGGTTTGGTCAGGTCAACTGTTGCAACTTGCGGTAAAGAAATGGCGTTTGCCGGTACGGTAGCGTATCTGGCGAAATTTTCAACGATCGTTTCCTATGGAAATTCGATAGTTAAAAATAATAAATAGGAAGGAATCGTTAATGAAGTTGCTGTGACGCTATAAGTACAATTGACACAGTTTGATGACATTCTTTAGTTTAGAAAAGATTTTGGTTCAGTTCAGACCTTAGTCAAACGACCGAATCGAATGACTTTGTTTAAGACGGTTTAAGAAAACTTTGGTAGATGCAGGAAACGCGAGATTTTAATTAGATGACACGCGCGTGACTGATCTCACGAAAGAATTGAAAGCAACTGGTGAATGTGATAAATTTTGAAAGAACATCCACTTTTAACAGTTAACATCTTTTACTTTAGTCAAACTGATTTATTTTAATCCAGCAAACCATTGAATTCTTTGTGCCTTTACAACGTTTCCTTCGAGTCACCTTTTTCTTACAATTTTCGGTTCAAAGTTTCATCTTGAACCTGACTGAGTTCGCGTTCAGTTTCGTGAAAACGTACGGCGGATGAAGGATGAAGAAACTTCGCGTAACCGCAAAAGTAATTTTCGATCGAGGATGGCAGGTACTCGCGGTCGCGTAAAAGAGGGATGCTCGATACTTTTTTGCCGTCGTTAGAACTCTCCCCCTGTTCAACGAACTGTCTTTCCTGGCAAAAAACGCGAACGTTGCTCAACGGTTTTCTTTTCTCCGCACGACGGGAGTACAATGACCAAGCTCGAGTAAATGATTCACGAGGGCGGGCGATATATTTTTACGGGACGTTCTTTCCTCGCCCGTAATTCCCGACAACATTGCGTACTAATTGTAATGCAATTAATCTCGAGAAATTCTTTCGCTTCCTTCTTCGGCTTGTTTGGCTCGCGAGCTTCCGACGTTCTCTGTGAAACGAACAAACAAGAAAAGAAAGAACGACGAGGGTGGGAAAAGCGAAGGCGGTAAAAGAGCGAAGTAAAAGAGAGGGGAAAAAAAGCTGGGCGAAAGAATTCACGTTGAAGCTGCACAGTTTCCCTCCTCTTCCCATTCCGTTGCAATTGTTCGCCGTGTTTCGTTGATCGCGACGTAGTAATTGGCTTCAAGAAATTCACCGCCCTTTCGTGGTCGCGTCCACGATAACACCGTTGAGTGGCAGTTTCATTACCGGCCAGTGACATTTCAGAGGGAAAAAATGCGCTAATAGCGCACTGTCGAAACGTTCTAACCGATTCAATCGACGAAAATAAATCTACTAATTATTCAGAATACGCCAAGTAAATCCCACAGAGATCTAACCCTATCCCTCTCTGTCTGTTTCTTATTTATATTAAAAATAATTATCATCGACTAGTTAAGTTCTGATCAGACCGAAGGAAAGTAAATTTCTATACGAACTTTTAGTTTCCGTTACTTTTTAAGGGTAGCGTTAGAAGTAGGGGAAAACTTGTTTCAAAAGAGAACACGGAAGCACGGGGAAGGTGCGTTATTTAATATTTTGGGGGAACGCGTGACGGGTATGAATATTGGGGCTCTTTAATCACGGTCGTATCAGGGATGTCATTAGATTATTGCGTCGCCTGGAGGCATTCAGCTTCGGTTAATCCAGGGACACGTGACATGTATTACTGCGAGCATCGACGATAACATTGATGTTACATTGTTATTTGCATACGTTGCTAATAGATTCCCTGCACGTTGCTTTCAATGGCCGTTCCGGTACGGATAGCGAAGTATTTGTTATTCGATAGCGGCGACGAGATAGAAAACTCGTCGGTTCCTCGATTCTTTGTAGTTTTATTCGCGAGATAATCGATCGTGGTTTGATAGAATTCTGATGGTACAGATAAAAGAAATGACTGGGATAGATGGTTCTTATGGGAGCTGTAACGAAGGCAGTTCCTTCCGTTCCAGTCGCTGGGTATTAGATTAGCACGAATAATTTCGTCGTTTAAAATTTACAGTGACAAACAACGGTGGAACGAGCTCCATTTGAAACGCTATTTCATTTGCCCGTTATGGCGAGTCGTTTTCGATCGAAGAAAATGCATGTTGAAAAATTTGAAAAGAAACTTGGCCACGTTTTAACCTTTTTACAAATATTCGATGGAACTTGTTCGGCTAAATAAATGAAGATTAATTTTCCCTTCGTGCAAAACGTTGAACAAATACTAATGACATGCCTTTCTTTGTTACAGGTAAGACGCAACAAATTACCACACGTTCTTATGCTAGACATGGTGCGAGAGCGAACTCTTATAGGTAAGCAAAGAATGTCAGTGACATATTTCGCGACCGTTTCCTATTGCATTTCTCGGCAGACCAATTAATAACCGCTTCGTTTTCAACGCACTTTACATAATGAGACTATCCGCATAACGATCGGTGTTAATTCGATTCAATGGGAACGTCGATTCTGTCGGATAGACGTATTCGACGACCACTCGAATCGTCGACGTGTTTCTCTCCTCGACTTTAGACTCGATGCAATCTCGTTACGATCGTACGTTTGTCTTCGTTGTTTTTAATTGGGAAAGCGAAGAGAGACACACGATCACAGCGAGATAACAAATGGCAAAAGACGGTACGTCTACACCGAGCCTTAAGTTACACCGATACGCGATAAATCAGATCTAAAACACGTGGAAAACCGTACTCGTTTGTCACGTATCCAAGCGGTTTCCATTCGAGGAAGTCAAAACCATTCGATCTTGAGCGGTTCGACGAAGATTTAATCTCCAGTCAAGTCCCTGTCGCAAATCGTTATCTTTTACGAGATAGTCGTAAATTATAATTGATCGGCTATCGGACGAGCTTGGTGTAAAATATGATCGTCCTATACGGTGACTCGCTGTGGAACGCGTGTTCGTTGGCAGAACAGGCCTGGATTCATCCGGTCGAAAGAGAATTTCAATTAGGCGTTAATGGATGACGTGAGATTTCCGTTGGATTAAAGCGGATCTCTCTGTACAAATGACTCGTAACGAACCGACTAACCGATATACGGTTGCCAGACCTGTCGTTTCGCCCTTTTGAAAAATGCTCTCAAATATGTAGCTCGCCTTTCTTTTAGCCAGTTCAGCCGTATATTCCCTCAAAGGGTCCTACGGTTTCGAAATAAGCTGCCCAAAGGCTTGTTGCGCATCTACAAACTGGCATCATTCCGCAAAATGCTCGTTCAGTAGAATTAATCCTGAAGTTTTCGACGAAGGGAAATTTAATTCTTCGTTCGCTTCGATTCTATGCAAGTTTACAGGCTTTTCTTTCCCCACGTTTCACGTTTACGACGGGCAATTTTATTTTAAGTCCTGTAAAGAAGCTTCTGTAATTAACCCCGCTGTGGTCTGCGAATTCTTATATCCCAATCGCGTTCTCGTTTCAACCAACGAAACTTTCGACTTTTTAACAAACATCGACGTAGAACTTCGATGTACGTGCATTGTCAATAATTCACGTCTCCACAAACGTCGAATAGGATAAATTGTCCTTTCATCCAAATCGAATGATAATTAAGCTGCCTAGGATTCCTTCATCCGCAGTGATGGGCGAACGTGTCAAAAAATGTTTATTCCCAATATTATCCGTCTGCATCTCAATTTCTCAAGCCTTCTAAGGATCGCAACAAGTCAAACTTCTCCAAGTTCGTAAATCTCACTTCCGCGGAGGCACCAGTGCCATCGATAATCGCGTAAGTCAAAGAATCGTTGCCGGTCGGGTTAGGAGGACGTTCCACATCCTGGAGCGTCATATTCTCGAAATGTTTTCATCGAAAAAGCCGCGGGCTTCCATCGGCCCGGTGGTATCCGACGAAAGGCGTCGTCGGAGAGAAAAGGGCGTGCAGCCTTTCAGGATTCCTATCGGATTGATATCTCTCCGTGGCATTTTACCGAGGCTCTGCAAGTGAGTCGACGACTCGACGATCGGAGAAAGAGACGAGGATGGAGCCGAGACGATGGCAAACGCGGAGACCCGTAAGGGTGAAATTTAATTGAGGGGGATTTCGCGAAAGAAGCGAACCCGGATGTATCATTAAAGCGAGCGTCCCCCTGTTCCCTCGCTCTTAACTCGGTAACCCATATTTCACGGGAGCACTTACTCCGGCCATTCTTTCTTCACAAAGCCACTCGTTCCGCGCAAAAATACTCGGCCGAGGTCGCTACAGCCCAGAGCACTCCTAACCTCGCGAAGAATCGCGGCGGCGTAACCTCGTACTTAGATTCCTGGATTCTTGCTCCGTCTTTTCCTTTTTACTTGATTGCGCGCTACCGCTACCTACGTACGTACATTACGCTACGAGGTTTCTTATTCTTGTTGCGATAGGCGAGGAAATTGGCTGTATTCGTAGGGGTTGGTCAACCCTTCGAACGTATCCAGTCTAAGTTTTCTGCATGAATACGCGTGTGATCGAGTAACGTGTAAATTCAAACTGTTATTTCGTGTGTTAGAATTTACGTGGCTAGAATACGGGTAGAATTAAACAGAGTGTCGGGCTCTGTCGATATAATTAGAGGTTTTAATGATTTGGTGTATTTGGTCGTAGATTGATTGATATCTGATTTGTACGTTTGCATGATAAATCAAATAATAGGCAAGTAATGAGGTTATTTCGAGGATAACGTTGAATAGAAGAGTTGTTGAATCTATCCCACAAAGCTAAATTATAATCGATGCATTACTAAACGAACAAATATCGTCTATTAATTCTTGAAATCCTAACCATACTTAATCCTATAACAAAATATAAAGGGGAACAGATATAAAGAGAACGTTCGTCGTTGTTCGTCGTTTGAATTTGAAACGAAGCGAGGCAGATTTAGAGAATGGTAATTGCGTTGGCGAAATCGAGCAACAGCAACGGTAGCAAGAATTGTCTTCAAAAGGGCATTGATGGTGGAAAACGAGCTGCGGATCGAGGCGCGTAAGAGGCTTCGATGGTTCCTTGTTGTTCGTTCTCTTCATTTCCCGCTTCCTGTCTACCACGGTTAGCGTGTACTTGCTAACGAACCCATTGTGGCAACTCGGCCAACGTTTGCTCGGCTAATCCCGCGTGTTACTTGCAGCTTTAATACTCCGTCCGTCGTGCACAATGCCGGGCATGCAAAATTTCGAACTGCGTTCTGTCTTCGAGCACTCTACCGGGAGCCGGCCAATTTGCCGCCAATTTCTTTGTCGTCCCGGTTTAATTAGCGTTCCCGTTAAAGAACCTCCAACCTGCCTTTTTTTTCCTAGCCGGAGAGTCTGTCTACGAAATCGATCTACCGGTCCTTGGAACAGAAATCTGGTTTCGCAAGTACTTGGCGCCTCCTGATCGTTTTGCTTACTCTTGAACGACGATGGTGTTCGTCGTGCTTTTGCGAGACGATAATATCGCGAAGCGGAAAGAGAATTTTGATGCTATGGAAATATTTGAAGATTATTCGGTGATGTTTGATAGTAGTTACAAGGTAATTCGACGAAACGACGTTTAAGATCGTGTAAAAATAGCTTTAGCATGATGAAGAAATTGCATCAAGGATTATTTGAAAATCATTCCAAAGTTGTTTCAAAATCATTTCTCATTGTATATTGGTAGCAAAATAGAGTTCAAATAAATTTGTACAATGGTAGGTTTATTAGAATGATTTAAGAGTGCTATTAATATATGCGTCGTATAAATTATTTGCATTATGTTTGTTGGTTTGTTCCATCAATGTCGTATATTTGATATAGTACAAATTCTGCAATTTGTTCTCGACGTTCTCCTCCCATTTATTCCCGTGACAATTGTCACTTTTCATCCAGTTTATATATAAATTCATTAAGAAATCTAGTTGCCGGCTTTTACACCATAGCGTGTTTTCATCGTGCAATTTACGAAATTGTCTGTCCGTAGGAAATATCGTTACCAGCTGATTTTATTTCAACTACGCGTTACCATGGTAGAAATTCTCGATGTTGCGTCGTGCAGACAACGAATTCGACCCAAGGACCACTTCCGATTCGCTTGTACTAGGTTGCTGCTGATTCTGCAGCTTAATAAAGTGGTAGTACATCGTATTAGTTGACTGGACCCTCCGCGTTCTGCTAACCGCAGACCGCACGACCAGAGGACTTGCTACTACTTCGGATTGTCTCAGTACGTTGTAGATCGTGTTCACCAAGTTTCTCGTTATTTCCTTTCTTCTTTATCTATAGACATTGCACAATACAATCTTCCATGCGTTCGTTATAATCTTTTGTACTCCTGTAAAGCCCAGTGTCTTCATTGTTCGGCGAATGTTGCTGTTCTTAACGGAGATATTCTATTGGCAAATGGTAGCTGGATGATTCTTTTGTGAATTTTTATGCGAACTGTTTCTACAAAATTTAGGATCTATAATAAAATGTCTAAAGAGAAATTTTCAATCATTCTTCCAATCATACTTGCATCGAATTTATCGTCAATTTTATTATCAATTGGAGAAAATCTCTTATCGAAGAATTTTCAAAGATAACGGAATTCCGAGCTCTCATCTTTTTCTATTCTTTCGAAGCGGCGTAGTCATAATCTAATTCAATACAGTTTGCTATTTTTGCAAACTAAACGCCTTCGAGCGTCCACATTAGCAACAAGAGATTAGAAGCAAAATGACAGAGGATCAGCTTGTCTGAATTAAAACTACGAACCACAAAACTCGCATGAAGATCCCGGAGCAACTTTCAAAATAATATTTCAATTCTCGTATGTCACTCGTGTTCTCGCATCAGGACTCTATCGCGCGCATTAGAGTTCTATTTTTACAAAGTCTGTATATATGAAGCGACGAGTGAAATTCTTCGTTCCTGAAATAGTCGGACCGCGTGTCGAGTGTGCATATATGCGGTCTATGGCAAGTATATTATCTCGGGTATTCAACACAAGGGCAGTTTTCTTCGGACGGGACGAAATTCGTCATCTTTGCGTGCTTTCTTCCTTCCTTTTGTTGCCGGCCAATTCACACGGGCTACGTGCCGGGTATCGCCTCGCTTTTGTGTCAGCCCAAATGATTTATTCGGCTGGGACCCAACAACTGCTAGGTTGGTGTCTCGTTGGAACTTCCGGTAATTTCGTTGGACGCGAGCCGCCGGATCGAATAACTTTCGGGTGGCTCGCGTCGATACCATTTGTATCCATTGGTTGGAAGTTGCGTCTAACGTCGAACACCCTCGACCGCCGCGATCGTTCTCTGGAAATTGCGGAAGCGGAGCGTGGCCGCGTGCATCAAGCCAGCGTCTTGCGGCATAATTTGCCCCCGCTACCGTAATGGATTTTGGCGCGCGACCAACCCGGCCTCCGCGATTTCCAAACTCGGTTAGCTGCTTGACGATCTTTCACTCGCGTTAAACTGTTATATCGTGCTTTTTTGTTTCTGTACTTTAATACCGAGAATGGTTTAAATAAAACAGCGTAAGCATCGATAGCATTGATTGATGATTGGAAATATATATTTTTGAAACGTTGATCTCTGAAGATAGAATTGCTGCGCTCCAGGGATATTACACTCGATGTGATATATTGTTGTGTAAGAAGTGGATTTCTTTTTTTAGAGTCGAAGTTGGAGCAATGAAATTTGTCTAAAATGAAGTTTTATAAAAGGAGAATAAAAAATTTAGAAACTGTCCACTTTTAAAGTTTATGTACACGTAAAAGTTTATTCCTTTAATTGAACTCATCTACGTTTCACGAGAGACGAGGAAATTGAGGCCTTCGGAAGCAAACGTAGCGTTTAGAATTGCAGATGCGTATTATTTTCGAGATTTATCTTGAAATTTGCTATTTGCGTCGTTATCTTTTAATAAATGAACTCGTGGAAATAAGTGGTTTGTTTCTTCGTGCGATAACATTGAGAAATTGGTAAAAAGTGGAATTGATCAGTTTGGCCTCTAAGAGTATCAGTTCCGAGAGAATCGTAGGTTGAATTCTCATTAGATTTTTATTCGAAATGTGCCGAGCAATGTATAGGAAATGGTATAAAGAAATTAAAGCGAGAGGTTTACGATACGTGTTTCTTTCTGGTGCGAAATATGTTGCTGGCGAAGTTGAGACGTCCCCCGGTGTTGACGATCCCTTTATGCGAAAAGTTTGGCACCGAGTCCGGAGAAACTTTTTCTGGATATCGTTGGTACAGGAATGCATTTCCTGCTCGGCAGATACGTTACAACGTGGTAGTGACAGAAGTCGAGCACAGAGGCGCAGTTATATTGAAAACGGAAAACGCTACATGAGTTATGAAATATCGAGAGTTTCTCGCAGGCTTCGGGTACGCGGTTCATTTTATACTGCTCGGCTGTTCGTAAAAATAGTGTAGACTTTCATTTGCATGTCACACTCCGGATAAGACCTGTGTCTTACTTTTCTTGCTCTCGTATCGAGTTTCACCACTGCCGATGGATCTTCGTTCCTTGTGATTCGATCGCATCTTCATCGATCAAACTTTTGCGTTCTGCCGGTAAAATGGTTTGACAGTTTACAGATCATTATCGTATTTGAGAAGCCCGATGGAAGAATGGTACGAGGGCATTTCTTTTAAAACGGAAATGAATACAGGAAAAGTATCGCGATACACTTTCAGACGGTAACATAGCATTAGGAATATCAAAGAAACGCGTAATTATCGAACGAGACATGTTCCTTATCTCTTTAAATAATCTTTTAAACCTGTTGAGAATTGTGGATCTTGATAGCCGAAATAATGGTACAGGAACACTAAATTTACACTTGGAATTAATATTAGAATAATTATATATTTATTTGGTGGACGATTTCTAAGATATTCATCGATACACACTTGCACCCGTCTCAGCAATTTCTTCCATAACCGACTGAACAGTTTACATTCATCTGTTTTCGAGACGCCACCCACACACATACCTCCACACTCATATACAAGTATCTCTACTACGCATCCAACCTAGCCCAGCACATCAAATTATACGTATCTCAATAAAACCGATACTTTATCACGTTCTAACCGTCTACAGCTGAACCGGGAATTTTGTAAAACCTAAGAAGAAAAAGATCATTCTCCTATCTGTCGGTTAATTTCACTACACCTGGCGTCTCTCGAAAGTACGTATCATTTTTTACCGAGTGGCTTTGCAGACTGACGAGAAAGAAAAAGATAGAAGGAGACAAAGAGGGGGAGCTTGAATTACGCCCCGTGGGACGCATAATCTTATTTTTCGCATATTTTGGTCACTTTTAATATCTAGTCGTGGGAGATTCGGAAAACCGTGGAACGAAATGGTCAAACAACCGTCCGGTTCCACGAGTTCGCTAGAAATTCTCGTCCAGCTAGAATTCGCGGTCGCGGATAAACTCGGCTGGCAAAAAATTAAGAAATTCCAACGTCCAGCGAGAAACGTTGGCTGGCTTTCCCTTAACGTCGATTTACTCGGTCCTTTTATTACAAACGTGTCTCCTAATCTGCTTTATCCCCTCCCGCGGTCTTCCGTGTATTTTGCGACTCTGCAAACGTTCCCCTTTCGAATTTACGCGAATGCCCGAGCAACTGTGGCTCTCGCAACTAACTCGTTCATAGCCGTTCCCCGTCCTCTGTTCGTCGATTCTCTGACGTTTCCTCGTGGCGGCAATCCAGCGGACGCGAGAGTAGCCAAGCGACTTCCGATCGCGCCTCGTAATTACACGCAGGAATTTTAAGACGGAGATTAAGCTTCGACATCTGTTTCAATTCGTTGATCGAAACTCGATTCACGATCGTTACGTGCCTGTGTGTTTGGTCACGCTTCGCTTAAAGCTCTAAGCATTGGTTTCCGTAAGAAACTCGATGTTTCATATTACAGGATCTGGTGCAGCGATGTAGAAAGTGTTAATTTTGTTTCCGGCGAGTGTAAGAGAAGCTTGGAATGTTTGCACGACCGCTTGCGTTCGTGTGACGCGGAATTCAAGATGATAAAACTACAGAACATCCGATGGTTTATTAATAATTTCTTTTATAATTATATATACTAATTTGGCATTCTTTGTACAATGGTCGAAGCTAATGAACGTCTAGAAAATGTATACGTATTTACAGACCGCTTAAACGCGATAGATCTATTTTACTGAGATCTTGCAGATTTATAATCTGGTCAAAAATATTCAACGCGTATCTTGCCTTGTCGACAGTCGTCGATATTTTGGCGATGAAAAACTGTCTCTTGACTAAGTTATGAACCTTCTAAATGTCATCAAAATCAACGGATCGCTCTCAAGCGATATCTCTTCCGAATATCATTTCGCGCGACAACATCCAGTTTCGCAATTACTCTTGCAGAATCCATAATAATGTAACTACGTAACTAATTTTAAATCTCGATCCGCATCTCTAAATAGTCACCAGCCCACGCGGGTACATCCGTTGTAAATCACACGATCTTAAAATACCCGTCGTCACAGTCAGCTTGGGTGTCATAAAACTGCAGCAGCGGGAATTAGAAGGCCAATAACCCGATAATATTTATGCGAACGTCACCATACACGCTGTGCTCTGATCCAATCCTCCAGGGACATAAAATACCATGGGTGTCTCTCCAACTGCTACTAACGCGTTTCCTGGCAAACTCGCCACGATATCTGCGATAATCGCGCTGTTATCATTGAACCGCGGCCTGTCGAGGCAAAACGTGGCCAGAGTCCCACATACCCAGATCGGGAAAAGAAGGTTGCTCGTATCGCATCGCGTTGAAGGGATAGATGGATAAACAGAGAGGGCGACGAACGATGGGAAACAGCGAAAGAACCGAGGGTTAGAGGGGTAGGAAGGGTTGCGAATGGATGGCGGAAGAGCAGCGTGCCCTGGTAACCACAGATGGTACCTTTCGTTCTGCCCTTTTTCTTGTCCGTTCTCACCTTCGCGCGTTCCTCGTACTGAAACATCGAAGCACGGACACACACGCGTGATCCGAATAATTGCGCGTCGCTAGAAAAAAACCAGGTCGAAAGAAAACGTCGGTGAAAACGCTCCGATGCGAACTGGAGATCAATGAGACGGAATTAATGGTCGCGTCGGCTCGGCGTCCGTCCCCGAAAAAACAAGTCGAGCGCAAAAGACTGAAAAGAGGAAAAGCAAAGAGACGCGAGAAACAGAGGCGCGGACGATGGATACGCCTACGATCGTAGGAGTCGTTCTCCAGCCTCTGATGTCCACGAAGCGTCTTTGAAGAAAACTACAAACGGATTGTGCTTTCTTTATCGCGCTCTTTGCAACCCTTTTCAACCACGCTGATCCCCTTTCTCTCTCTCTCTCTCTTTTTCTCTTTGTATCGTCGTACGTCTGGAGCGGTACGCGACAGAGAAACGGTAGCGCGTCGTCGGCTTAGCGGCTAGAAGAAACAGGCGCGAAGATCAACGTGTTCGTTGTCGTCGTCAGCGTCGTCATCGTTGTCAACGTCGACGAAGCATCGTAGCCTCGCGGAGTAAGAGAGGCAACACTTGGGCAGAAAGAGAAAGAGAGAGAGAGGGAGGGAGAGAGAGAGAGATGGAGAGAGAGAGAGAGAGAGAGAGAGAGAGCTAGAGGCTGAGGCTGGACGAGCTACGAGTAGGGATAGGAGGGTATAGCAGGGCTGTACCAATGTTCCTGAGGGAACAGCAAAGAGAGAGGACAAGTGGGAGGAATGAGGGAGAACGGGCGAATGAGGGAGATCGTCGGGAGATGAGATAGACGAAACAGAGAGAGAAATAGTAGGCCGCGAAGCGCAGGCGTGCGGTTGGTCGCGGCTCGAATCCCGCCGTATTCCAAAGAGGAACACGCCACTCCGCCCCCGGCACGGCAGCCACGCGTCAGTCTCACCCGACTGACCTCCTGTCCCTAACTTCCCTCTTCGATTCCTGACCCGCGCACATTGAACTCACGCGGTTTGTACCGGCGAAGACATCGCGCGGCCCGTTCAGTTGCTCTCCGACCGGAAGTGCTGCTGCTTCGTCGCCGAGAGTCATGCTGGTGACGCTGAAACGGCCTAAACTCGGATACGTTCGACCGGCCATGGTAAAGGAGGATCAGCGTTACGCGATCGGTGCCCGTCGACCATGTTAGATGCTGCGTTTGTTCGAGACAACAACGATCCGTCGTACTGATACACACGGCCTGCAAGTCGCGCTCGCTCGACATGGAAACGAACATCGAGAGGATCGAGAGGCGCGACGGATCGAAGAAGACGGATGATCCTTTCGCGATGGAGATTCGACGAGTACAATAGTGAGGGTCGAGCGAAAGGGTCGAACCGAAAGGAATCGAGGAAAGCGTCGACGTATCATCGACCACCAGTCGATAGAGTTTCTCCGTTCGTTTCGGACGTTCGGTGCGTATACGGCTGTCTCTGCGTACGTGTACGGGTGGTGGCTGGTGTTTAGTGCGCGCGTCCGCGAGCCGCATCTCTGTTCGCCGCGAGAGTTTCAACGAGAAGTAAACATCGACGGGACTCCATCGAAATTTGATCGAAGTGAAAGGAAATAAGTAGCGATTTAAAAGGAGCAGACCAGCGGAAGCATCCTTGCAGTGTCGTTCGTTGTAGACGCGTAGTGTCGATCGCCGGTTGATCGTCGATCAAAGTCACGGTGCGGTGTTTCGCACAATCTACCACGTGTTCCAGGTAAACTCGAACGACAGGCTACGATTTCCTAGTTATTCGTTGTACGACTGATAGAAGGCGTTGTAGCGAGAAGAAGTAAACGAGTTGTTGACATAGAGAAAAAGAGTTTGTTCGTTCTCCTAGTGGAAATATATCGCATCCTGCAATCATCGTAGATCGAGGTTCTATTAAAAGTCATTATTAGAAGAATTTAGCGATCGTTGTCGTTATAGTGAAAATTTATTGTACGAGAATCTTCGATATTACATAGATATATCTATATATATATATAGTATATTTGAGAGATTTTTATACCGTTGTTCACGGTGAACGTAAAAATCAGTTGAGAGAGATTTATAGAAAAAGCACGAAGAGGAAAGGGAGGAAAAGAGAAACGGAGGAATATTCGTAAACTGGAAAGATCGAATCTCCGTGTCGGAACATCATCCGACTAACGAGCAAGCACTCTAAATATAATAATGGTCGTGAGTTCGCACTTTAATTCCAGTAACAATCGACGAGTAATTAATAACGATCGATTCACGCGAGAATTCCGAGCGTTGAATTACCGTTCGTCGGCATACAATTAATCAAACGTTATTTCGAAATATTATACGATCTCTGGCGACGCGAGACAAAGCTTCATTGGTCTATCGACTGATGCGAGGAACGAATATAAATATCGACCCGAAATAACGAGTTATCGGGGAAAATATTCCAGTTGCTAAAGACGGACGAGAGAAAAAGAGAGAGAGCGAGAGAGAGGAACCTGTCGCTTGGAACGCGTCGTCCAATGAAAGAAGAGAATCGTGGATGAAAATGGAGATCGGTCGCGGACTTTGCAACGTGAACGACAGAAGAAAGGCTTGAACGCGTTGAAGATAGACGACGAGCAACGAGGAGATTATCGATTTGTTCACGCGTGGGCCAACATGTCGCGCGCGAAATGTGCACAAGCTGGTTGGCGAATCGTCTGGAAACGTCGGAACAACGAGCAGCGTCTTGGAATTCGTGACGCGTTTTAGGATAAGACGCGCGCCAGCGTCGAGCTTGCGTCTCGTTCGTCGAACGCGAATCGAGCGGTATGCATTTCGCTTCGATCGCGTGGAATCTGTAAAATTTAAAGACGTCCGAAAAGAGTGCGCGACAGATCTTAAAGCGGATATTCGAAGATTTACTTTGGCAAGAGGAACACGACGATGATCGTGCAGCTGGGCACCTAGTCGGTCGTGTCCTGACGCCGCTAAAACCCAAATGGGCGAACCGAAACCCGCTTCGTCTCCGCAGCCCAACGGCGGGGTGAAACAGAAGCCGACCAGCCTGAATCTAGCGCCGGGTCCCGGTTTCTATCGCAATGTCAACGGACGTGCGAGCCTGAATGATCGTCATCTACAGCACGTCACCGCTGTCGTCGGCGGTGAACGCGCCGCACGCGTCAACAAGTCAGCTTCGCCAAGTCCTGCCGGCGCAGTCAACAATTCCGAGTCCGCTGGCAATTCAGCAATCGCCACTACCACCGTCCAACTACCAGCTCTACCAACAGTACCACCATTATCAGCATTATCTTCAGCGTGGTCGTTGTCTGCAGAACTTGAAAATTTGCTGGAACCCCCGCCCCCACCGGCCCCAACACATTCTGCGACCACGCCTCGAACAAACACCGTCGTCAACGACCACCAACAACAGCAGCAACAGCAGCAGCAGCAACAACAACAACAACAGCAGCAGCAACAGCAGCAGCAACAACAACAGCGCAACAACGTACAATCGTCCCCGATCAACCAGTTGCCCTCCCGTAGCCCGAGTCACAATGGTCACGGATTCCCATTGTACACCCCACCAGCTCCGATACCAGCATCCGGCGCAAATAAAATTCGCTCTACTCCCAACGGTCTACCCCAACCAACAGCACCGAGGCGTCCTCATAGTATTACCACTCCACCATACCACCATGTCTCCTCAAATGTCCACCACTCCCTTGGTCAACTCGGTGGTAGAGCAAACGCAACGTCAGCACTATCATCACCAGCAACAGCAACAACCGTATCAACAGGCACACCAGGATCAACAACACCGTCATCGTGGAGCAGCAGCGTTGGCGCACCAAGCCCAAGTTCAGCCGCCGTTGTATCAGGGATGGTACAACGGCGCGCCCATTCGGTCGCCGGTACTCCAGTATCTGTATCCACCAACGGCGGTAACAACAATGGCGGCATCAATGGTGTCAACGGGCAACAGGAGCCACGGAGCAACGGTGCACCATCCGTCAACGGTACAGTGGGACCCACGACTCGCAGCGTTATACCACCCCAATCTTTATGGAACGGGCAACTTCAACAACCCGTACCTAGGCGGCCTCACAGCATCGCCTCGACACCCGTTACAGCTTCAGCAGGCATGCCTGCAGCAGCTCCAGCAACATCAGCAAGCAGCGTACCATCGTCCGCTCGTACAACAGGCGAATCTATACAGTGGGGTTCCTCTGGAATGGTGTTGCACCAACCCATACCTCGTAGGGCGTACGCTTCGACCCTGCCACATCCCCAGCCACCCACGCCCACGTCACAAGGGCCCGCTCTGAGTATTCTAACGAATCCCGGTAACTCGAACACGTGGACACCTGGCGCCGCGTTACGATCCAGGCCTCATAGCATAGCCACCACGCCGCAGACCGCTCCGATGCCGCCGGCCTCTCCCTCCGATTCTGGTTATCGATCTTTGCCATCTGCCGCCAGCGATTATCAGATTCTCAAGTCCCCTTCGAGATCTCAACAGCAGACGCAGCAGGGACAACAACAGCAACAGAATCAGACTGCCACGCGACGTCTGTCCTTGCCGTCTGCGCAATCTCTTCTCCGTGCTTCCGCGCCCAGACCCAGCCCGACGTTTCACGGCCTGCCGTTTCGCCCGTTTAATTGCGGCGTCTCGCCTAATGGCAATCCGATCTTCCTCGGGTGCACTCATCTGCACAACAGCAGCTCCGGTGGCACAGGCAGCACCGGAACCAGAAGCTCCACGCCGGCCACCAGCCCGGCCACGCCGCTCACCACCTCGCAGGCGATACAACAGTTGCTGGCACAGCCACGGAACGGATTCAAGATAGTCGACGATAAGGTGTCGCTCTTCATCGAAATCCTCGATACGCAGGAGAGGTTCGCCAAGGTCAGTGGCAAAGGAACACCAATCAACCGCATGTGTGTTGCGCACTCGTATTTTTAGATCGATTCTCGAGCCGCGCTGCAACGCGTATCTGGCGTGTTCTCAATTAAAATTCCAAACACGGTCGTTGTCGTCGTCTTATTTTGGACGCGGAACGACGGTGGCGTTCGAAAGGTCGTGCACGGGTCGGCTCGTTTATCGCAGCAGATCGAGCCGGACGTTTTGGGGTTGATTTTTCTCGAGCGTCTGCGTCGTTCTGCTTTGGTTAGTAGGTTAATTAATTCCTCGCCGGTGACAAATCTAAAACGAGGATGGAGTTGAAGGAAGTACGGGAAAGTAGGTTGCGTGTAAGTTGGTCATTCGCTTGTCTTAAATTTCACACGATTCTACGATTCTTCGATAATTTCCAATGAACTTCGTTTCAACTCAATGTTTATCAAAAGCGTCGTGGTATAATTCGATTTCTCTGGTCGATGTTTGTCGAGTCTCCTCGCTGTTTGTCTTCCTAAAGCAGGCACCAACGTCGTCTTTTCAAAGTAACTTTTGTTCCTTCACTTTCCGTCCAAACACGGATTGTTCGTCTCGTGTTTGGCGGCCTTTTTCCCTCGAATCGAACGACGCCCGACACACCAATTTCCCGTTCCGTTGTTCGCGTCTTAGAATATCTGCAAACGGTCAATTGTCGCCTCGTGTACGACGCTGTCTTCCGTCGAATTTGCGAAGGATTCGTAGCGTCGGCTACATCGGCGTTCGCTTTAAATCGATAACGCTCGACGATGAGCACGAATCCTATCTCGGCGTGGCATCCATCGCGACGGTGTCATACATAAATTTTGCCCTTGAAAAATAAATGCGTTGCGCTCCGCTCTTTCTCGATACCGGTTCTCCGATGCTTCCTCTTCGATGGATCGATCGACCAATGGAAGAAGAAACCACGCGAAAACGAAGAAAAACCACGAGACTGCAGACCGCAACTTCTCGTTCCGGATGAACTTTATGATTTCGCGCCGCATCGTTTTACGATATTATTTACACGAGAAAGTTGGAGAGAGAGAGAGGCTACGATACACAGGGATGCGATGTATCGTCTGGCCTCGGGATCCGATTTACCGCCGCTTCCGGCATGGCGAGGCGTGCACGCGCGTGTGCATTCTGCATAATGCAGCAGGAAATTGCGACGTTAACGTGGAAAGTCCATTCGCGGCGAAGGCGACCGATTCACCCTCGCGCAACCTGTTTCCCCTTCCATCAGCCACTCTTTGTTACCAGATTAATCGCGCCGATGTGTTTCAGCTTTTTCAATATTCCACGGAGGATTTAGCTGAATATGTTGGCAACGATTCGAGAGATAATTATCATTGGAAAATGAAAGAGGAAGCTTGTTTCTAGTTGACTGTAGAAATCCTGTATTCCGGTTAATACATCGTCGGTTTGTTAGAACAGTGACACAATTAGGAGAAATAAATGTTCACGAAATGTTCGAGATATAAAATTATTATAAGATAACGGAGATAAGTCGCGTTAGTGTACATAATTTACAACGCATGCCGACTACAAGAATCGCAAACAACGGGAACGTGTTACAAAGACTTGTAGAAGTTTGACAACAGAATTTCTAAATGAATTAATTGCTTCTAGTAAATAATTCGCAATAGCGGATATACGGTTTAGCGGACCGAGAATTGGAAAACCAGACGTATAGCGATGCGTGAGAGAAGTTCGCGAAGAACTGAAAGATCTCGTAGAAGCTTAAAAATTAATCAACTCGAGAACTCGTGGACAACTGACGATACCTTTAACCAGCTTGAACAGGAAAAGCAGATCCGCCAAAGTGCCCCGAACTTATTAATTACTTTTTGTGATTTTTGTATTTTTCTTTTTCTATCTGTTTCATAAGATAAAATTTTAAGTAGTAGAATAGTTATGGGGATTCGTGACCGATCCGGTGTTAACTGAAAGTTGAGAATTTTCGAGCGTTTCGTTCGAGTTCCTCGGTTTTATCAGCATCGATTGGAAAGGGGAATCTGTACGTGAAAGTCGGAAGCCGGAGGATATCATTAAAACTTCATCGTTGTCGCGATTCTCTTTTCAATTGCTTCGCCGTCTCTTGCCACGGAATATTATATTAAACGAATCGCTGTCACAATGGACGCGAAGGAAAAAGTGACGCCCCGGTTCTATGTATAGATATATATATATATATAAATACATATTTCTTTTGTGTATGGTTCATAGTTCGTATAAACGTCTTGAAAAGGTACGTGTCAAGAAAAAAGAAAGAGAAAGATTCTATTAAAAGCACCGTTATCGTTAAGAGAATCTTGAAACTCTTCGGTCCAAATTTCTAGAAAAATTTCCAAGCTGATAAACGTCCCTCCATACTGCACGTTTTACGAATAAAATTAACGATCGCCTCCCAACGTTCTGTTTCAATTGTCCTATGATAACGATTTCGCGGTGTGCCAGCCAAACGTCTAGAACTGCCAACGTTATGAAACTTCTGGTTATTCCCTTACGAAACGTCGCAGAATTCTATGACCCCTTATTTTTACTCGATCCACCACCCTCTTCGATTGTTCCCCGAGTGGTTGCGTCCGTGTTTACGAGGCGCAATCTCAAAGGACACATCTCGTGGTTGCGGAAGAAAGCCGCACGATGCCCGGTTCTACTGTACATGAATTCGTCTCAACGGCGCTGATCGTGCGAGAAAGAGGAAGCGTTCCATCCCTCACGGTTCCTCCCGCTTTCCCTTTGCCTACCAATGACGCTTCCAGTCCTCTTTGAATCCTTTGGAGTTACTCGATGGCATATTAGTTTCCAAGTCTGCACGGGCGCGTTTAATTGAAGCCCTAATATCACGTCTGAAAGCATGAATAGCCGAGCAACTAGATCGGCCACGCAAGAAACACGAATGTGGGACTAACGCTTCTGGTTTATGCACTTGTGCATCGGTACCGGTGTTTCGTGTATTTGTGGCGCGCGTGAGAGAGAGTTGTGCACGAATCAGCCTCGTGATAAATGTAAACGAGATTTCGGCTCGGGTGCTGCCGTTGGCCGATGAGGTTTTTGGTCCGAGTCCGTAGCTGACACATCCTGTACGGAATTAACGAGGGTGTAATGGATCGTGAGACGCGCAAGAACCAACTGAACGGTGCGGTGTTTCGAATTCAATTCGTATCCTCGAAGAAAAATGCGCGACCGCTGGTTCGACATAGGCGAATGATCGAGGACGATCGCGATCAATTCGAAGGGATGGTTTCCTCGACGATTAATCGTGTCGCGCGAGTAGAATGAAGTCTGGTATTCGAAGAACTGACGGAGGTTTTTGTACGTTGACCTTAATGAGTTTATAAAGAGGTCCCGTTACGGTGCATGAATGAAATATGTGGTCTTTAATATTCGGTTCGATCCTCTCAATTATCTGAGGGAACGTGTTTCCCTAAGCGTTTGGAACAATACGCTAGATTGATTGGCGCATGAATATGTGTCTTCATTACCGTTCTGAATATTAACAATGTACCGATGGATTCGTTAAATAAGAGCAATATAGCATCAGATTTTAGTTAATCAAAAGTTTATTGGTTTCGAATGTCGCATTGGGAAAATTGTCGATACAATTGTCTAGTATCTCCGTTATTTAACAGAATGTTCGTCGTTGATAATAAAATCAACGTTTCTTCCAATCATTCCACGTAGAAATGATTTTTCATGGAAATTAAGATACGCGTGTCGAAAAATTCAAGGATTCCGATTCTGACGAATAAAATGTTCCCGCAATAGCGCCTCTACTCCCAGAATGGCCCAGCTTTACCAAGGTTTATGTAAATTTATTGAAAGCGCGGTGCAGAGTGTCACGAGATCACGCGACAATTTCGCAGGATAACGGTTACGTTATTGTCCCGTCAGCACACCACGATCATAGAGTGGAACCTCGATATCTTGATAAAACTTCAAAGAGTTATCCAACAAATTTTCCTCCATGTCGATAAACAATTTCCGGGCTAAAGAATCATTTCGAGAAGCGAAAGAAAACGACCACGTAACGGCGGTAAAATCGATTGCCATCGATTCCCTGGTATCAATCGGTGCTTGCCGGAGAACGTTGGCGGAATTTTCGCGATCACGAACAAATAAATCGGCTCGTTATTTTAACGAGACGGCGCGGCGCTTGGCCAGCCAAAGCTTTTCGAGACTCGTTCGAGGCGTATTTTCGAATTCTATTTGCCATTATTGGCTTGGAGGAAAGTTTGCCGGCGTATAGCGAGTTAACGCGAAACAACGCATCCCTATCGAGAATGTTATCCCAGGCACGAAATCAGGTACGGTCGGTAATGGAAATTCCTGGCAAATTTCGATCGAGACTAAAGCGATCCGAACCTGCTAAAATAAACCTCGATAAAGCGATCGGTCTACGTTTCCTTTGGATCTTCGTTTAAGAGTCGATCGTTAGCTTGAAACATTTTTCCTTCCATCGATTATTGCTAGAAAATTTGAAGAACATATTTGTAATTAGTTAGTGGAGTTTCCATAGGGGCTGGTTAAGAGGGAAGTTTGCTTTAATATCCGCCTTAATGTTTCGATCTTGGACCATCACTAGGAGCTACGTTGTCACTGAAACTACCCAGAACGGCCAAAATGAACCAAGAAATTACAAATTCTACCTGAAGTACTCGTTCAACGACGTTAATCGTTCATCGTGAACCAACTCACCGCACCTCATCGATTAGGAAACACACGGAATAGTTGATCATAAACGTTGCGGTCCTTCCAACTCGCTTGTTAACGATACTCTGCACAGACTTTCTCAAGTTATCTCGTTTCTCTCTACGTTTCAACCTTTTTCGCTCGCGTCCGCTCAATAACGAACATCAAACCGCACGATTTTCTGATCAAATGTCGACGTTGATTCACCAATCGACGCTCTGAATATCTTTCATGCAATTCTCACCTTCTTTTATTTTCAATTTTGCAGATATCTCGCTGTATTCGTTGATTCCCTTTGTACGTTTGATTCTCTACTGCGAGATGCGTTGACGCTCGAACGACAAAAGGAGACCGATGGACCGTTAGAACGTAACGTGTTCAGAGTATCAGTTACCGCCTTTGGGGGACAGAAGTAATTTACGCGGAAAGGATAGAGTCACGAGGAGGTAGAACAAGGTGATGGCCTCGTGTAGGAGAGCAAAGAAGCAGGCTCGGTGTCTAGAATCGTGCTCATTGTTATGCATTTCCGTTATTAAATATGTATATCCCGGACTGCGTTTCCGCGCAGCCGGATGCATCTCAGTCGACGCTGTGGCTGGATTAAAAGTCTGTATAACCGGAGTACGGCCTGCCTCTGGTAGTGTAACATTAAAAGTTTACAAACAACGTCTGCCTTCGTTGCCACGTAACTTTTCAAGATCTAGACACTTTCGCGTTAACTATATTCCTGTTCGCTACCTTCCTTAGCGGACATCCTTCTGGCCTCAGCGACACTTTCATCCCTTGTTACTCCTGGTCAGATGATTCGTTATTGCTTCGTTACCCGTCTCGTCGAGGACGAGGAACTTGTGATTAAATATGGCCCCGGAAAAGGAATCAACGAGGAGTAGTATTTTATGTACGTTTACATCTTCCTTGATGCACAATTATATTTTATTCGTTTGAGAAACGAGATCTAGCGATTCGGTTTACTATTTACGTGGTACACATATGACACACGATTATTGCGAATAACTTTATTTGCCATATTTTATATAATTTTCGTATAGGTTTCTAGATTTTTCTTCGTTGTAAAAATTGTTTCGATGTAAGATTGTTTCTGAAATTTGGATTTTATCTTATTAGACTATGCTGCTCTCGAAGAAAAGTAGATAATCACGTAGGATTGCTGGAAAGAACGATCGGAAAACGGTGAACGTGGCACGGATTGATTCACCGGGCAGTCAAATGAACGAGGCTTAATATGGTCTAACAAGGGAAGCATCTCAATCTTATCGAGATCAATAAATGCACGTCTGGCAGGCAGTCGGACAGGAAGGAAATTAGCAATCGCGAACAGCTGATGCACGCTCCTCCGTTGGAATGGCGTCAAACCTTGTGCATGCAAAATGCAGTCAGGTGAAATTTTTAGCGCCTCTCGCGCAGCGAGCTGACGTCCCTCTTTTTAAGGTCGAATCCGTCCAATTTTTAATGCAGTCGAATCTCGAGTCTTTCCACTTTGCGCATGCATGTTCGGACATTCTCAAGCGCGTTCCTTGTTTTTCCATTAAATTTACTTGCTTGATTCTTTCATTATTTTTTATTCTACAAAATCTCTAACGTTACGAGTTCCCGAAATCTCAACGTACACTCGTGCGATCATTTTTATCTAAATCTCTGTCAACCATCGCCACTCATAGCACAAACTTCTCCTTCAGAATCTTCATATCGAGACACGAAAGGGCTCCCAAAGCTCCAAAAACAACGGTTCTTTCAAGTCAGCGCGAGAAACTTTCCCATTCAACTCTTTGAGATTGATCTGGAAGACTCACTGCTTCACGTACTTTGTTCTCCAACATTTCGAACGCTACAAATTCTCAACACCTCAGCGCACACACGAACGATCGTTCTTATCCGAGTCTCTGTTCACCGCCACCATTTATAACACAGATTTTTCCGAGAACCATCGCGCTGCGTCTGTGAATGACTCACGAAGCTGTTCGAAAACAGTGGCTCGTTCGAGTTAACGCGACCAACTCCTGCACCATGGATTTCTGCAACGGAACGACGCTCGAGCGTCTCGTTCGCGAGTCGCGTTAGAACTCAAGAGCAGGAGACAGGTCGACCGACGAACGCGTAGCAAGTTTCTGGATGCGCGAAATGTAGCTGAAAGCGTAGTTGCCTCGGCGAAGATGTCCATGGATATATTTAACCCGTGTATCCAAGCACGTTACCCGAAAACTAAGCCAATATACTCGCCGAACTCCGGCCGGAAGTGAAGCTACCGACGAAAGCCTATACGCCCGCGTGCTTCGACTCCGTGCTCCACCTACTCGTTTCGTAGCATCCGCATCAGCTTCATCCAACGGATCAGATCGCAGTCGACCTTCCCTTTGCTCGTGCACAATGGATTCTATCCCGACGGCACGTCGACCGGCACTAACTTCTTAAAGCCGCTCCGCTCACGTTCAAACTTCGGACACATTTTACTCGGCGCACGTTGCCATTAACGTTAACTTCACCGCCGCGACACTATATCATTACTATGTTACCAGATAACGGGAAGGCTTGGCCTGGAACGCGGGACGCTCTCGTTCTACTCATAAATCTCGATGACGGGCGTGTCGGTCAAATTTCGAGTTCGGAAGCGGTGTGGTTTCGGTCGATGGTTATGACGAAGTGTGGAGACCCGCGAGTTTTGCTTGGTATTTCGTTATTCCAGGATGATTTACTGGGTTGGGAAGTGGCTGTGTCGAAGGTGACAGTTGAGGGGTTACCTACATTGTGTTGCTGTTTTAGGGCGGTATTCAATGTGTATGATTAGTGGCGGCGATTGTTTTCTGTAAATGAGAAACGTGCCGAGGGTGAATAGTGATAGATTAGCAGAAACAGTCAGGGGACTGTATAATTGGATTTGGATTTTGTCTTCCTTCCAACGATTCGTTGTTCTTCATTTTCTTGTATTCATTTGCGATGAGATACCGTGACAGATACTAAGTTGAACGTTTTATGGGCATGGTAAAATTGTCTAATAATTTTGGAATAACGGTTAGCAATGATTACAAAGCAAAACGAGGGTGATAACGTTAGCGCAGAGTATACGAATAGCAGCAAACCTTTGCCGTAGAATAACAGACTGGCTGTTTGTACTAAAAACTTGGCCCAGTGGACTTCTCAATGTTAGTTGCGATATATTTCGTATCGCACCATTTCTGTACACTTTGTCCATCTTATGATCAAGTAGAAATTGTAATTGTTCAAAGAACGCGAGGCAACAGCGAAACGCAAGGGATATAGGAGCGTTTCTAGTCAGACACACGTGGCGTCGCACCGCCAAAGAATCTCAGCTCGCGAGTAGTAATCTTCGCGCAATTCAGCACGATAAATGGCTCGTTCAACTGCAATATCGCAGCGCATACATATGGTGGGAAGTTGAATCGAAGAATAATTTTCTCGAGAAACGTAGATTTTGGTTTGCGGAAGTCATGGCGAAAGTCGTAACGCAGTTTCAATCGTAACTGCGTTGGGAATAAGTTTCCGAGACTTCATTGGGAAACACCAGTGAAGCGTATACAGCGGTCAGTTTTAATCAGCGGAATGAATGAAATTTAGAGTTTATCCGTGGGCTATCGATCTTAAAATATATCCATTCCAATATATATATATATATATATATTTCTCGATTTAACCGAAGAAAGTATAACGGCGATATCTCTTTTCTCCTTTAAAAACGTAAAAAAAGCTTAGGGAAAATGAAAGAACCACGACAAATCGTAATTAGAGCGCGTTGAAGAGGGATTTTTCGCGATTAATTAACTGTAGGGCAGGGAAGAAGAAAAACGTCTTTATTTGAGACAAAAATAGGAATTGGTCAGGGGGACATTTTGAATGGGACCGAGGTTTTGTTGAAACCTCTGTCTCGAAAGAAAACATACGATATATACCTAGCACGGAGACGTTCATGAATTTTATCCGGTCGTAAAACAATTACGCAAGCTCGGCGCCTCGCTTTAATTCTACTCCATTGTCGACGCGAGTCGGGGAAAAAAATAGCAACGTTCCTGTTCGCTGCCTTTTATCTTTGTTAACTCGTTACGTGTTCGGTCTCCCTTGCCTAACCATTCTACGGCCGACCGTCATGGTCTGGTTTAAAGTCATCACGCGTTGTGTCGGAAGTCTAAATACAAATTTCATTCCCTTTTTCTCTGTTTGACTGGAAACGTTTGTACACTGCCGCAATATCCAGTTTCCTACTTTTATTTTCTTTTCTCGATCAAAGATATCACATACGTGTATTATAATTCGAACATGATTCCATCGTAATATGATCACACACGTTTAAACTTATCTTGACCAAAAGTGTTACATTTCTTAATTATTTTCGTCGGTAATTAACATAATATTTCCGGAATACAGCGCTGAATAATGGCACTCGTGCAAGACGTTAAAAAGTAGGGTCGCTAGTTTATTCTTCCAAAGTTTCCAACACTCATAAATTCCTAAGAAATCAACGTTCGCCTCTCCAGCAGTTATCGACCAAAGTTTCCACGGCAACGCGATCTTCTCCTGGCAAAAAATGGTCGTGGACGTTTCGATAAATCATTAGGACCGATAATGGTAGAATTTACCGGCGTCGAATCAGCCAGATCGACCATAAAATCGGTCAAATCGTCCGGACTCTCGATTCCCCCTCGTAGTGGCGAACTTAGTGGTACTCGCTGGAGGTTTCCAAGCGGAGAAAAATTAGCCGACATTCCGAGGGATTTCGTCGGCTCGTAAAATGATTATGCAAAACGGCGCGTCTAGCCGGCTGTACGCCGGCGAGAAAGGGCGCTTTAATTTGGCGGCATTGTCGGGCCCCGGGAAAATTAAAAGCTTATCTCTCGCCCCGGTCCTCGACGTTGCTCGTAGAACCGAATACGCTTGGCGGCTGAGCCCCAGCCATTGTCTCGCTACGGAATTATTATCAACACCAGCGACGATGTTGCCAGATAGTAATTGCTTGAACGTTGATTCCACGCCATTGTTTGTTCATCAGAGCCACCTTTTACCACGACGTTGCGTGTCCTTTCCTCGTTTCCACGAAAACGCAGACCCTGCGATCCTGATGTTAATCTTGAAATCGATACGGTACGAGAGAGGCTGTGACCGAGCTGCGTTTTGTAGCATATTCACAAGCTGGTGGTCGTTTGTTCGTGCCGAACTCTATGTACACCATCGTTCATAAACATTTGGATATTTATGAGAATTTGTCCCGTCGTAGACAATTTGGCTCATTTACGTTCGAAACAAAATTTCATTCGTAAATTTCCTTTTCCTTTTTATCATGAGAACTCTGCCAAGCATTGATGTTAGAAACCGATGAAACGAAACTAACGTAGCAAGGAGGTTGATAATTGTTTCAGAATTTATTCCGATCTTTTAAAAGCTAGAAATAATTTTAAAAAATTGGGCGCGGGAATAAGCTTAGCTAAAAAACAGAAAAATAATGTCTTTGTTCACGGAGGAATAATTAAATTCAGAAAATTATTAAGAAATTATCGAAACCTTCGAGTCAGGCTTCGTTACAAATACGAGTTGCCTTTTTTCGATAGAGAAATAATTCGTACTACGAGGCTGTCTCTATATTACGAGATAAGAAATTAAAAGTACCAATTATGGCGATAAATTTTCTATCCTGTATCCCGGTATGCCCAAAATGTTCGACGAACGTTAAATCCTTGGAACATTAAGTCCTTGGCCAACACAGTGGAGGGTATTCCGTGGAAAGATGTGCAAAATTCACAGGGACAGGCAGTAATGGGTCGGCCATTTCCTCGTCCCACGGCGGCGATACAGCACCAGCTATCAGCCATCGATTAATTACGAGACATTAACTATGAAACACGCGCGATACTTGCGCTGTAGCAGCTAGTTTGCGGTCTAGTAGAGGCGTACGCGAGCAGATTTGACGAGAGGAAAGGGCGTCGTCTGGTCGTCTAGTTAGAAGTCAGAGGGGCGTTCGGACGGTCTCGTGTCGTTATGGTCGAGCAAAGGGGTTCGTTTAATATGAATTGCGTATTAATAACGGACGAACTAGGCGCGAGAACGCCGCCACTTATTATTATTTATCAGGGTGATTAATTCAAGCCGGCGTGTTGCGGCGCGCCGCACCTGCGCCATCCGCCGCGTGCAGCGTCGCTAGCAAATTGGTTCATTCGCGTTCGAGTGCATCGGGATCTGGAATTCCGATGGACTTCTCGCTGTGAACGAGCACAGGTGTTCCTTTGTCTAAAGATTTTAAAAGCTACCGCGCTCCCGATGCGCAAGTTGAACGGCGGAACCGCGAAACTAAGCAGTCGAATGCTTTCTACGTTTGGCTCTTGTACGTAAAGGTTGGAATAAATATCGGGAAAAAAAATTAAGTTGCTTATACGTTTGTAGCTGGGGATATTGCGGGAAATAAGAATGTTGAGCGAAAGAAACTCTGTGAAATTCGCTCGCTAGTCTTAAGAATAGGCAATTGTTTTTTAGAATTAGAATTTCAAAACACAGAACCTCGAGTTTTTGTAATTGAAACGCAAGGCAATAATTTTGTTCTCTTGCAAACTGGAATCGTAGTGAAGAGGTCTCGCGCTTAAAGCACCGTCTATTTGTATGCAGCATTAGATACAGAGGGGAAATTACTTGTAGTGGATGTTGAATACAGAGTCACCAATGCAGGACTTAACGTATTCAATCTTATCCGGTAGTACACTGGTGTTCTTGCGATACAGATTAATATCCGAGTTCTTGCTTAGGTTCTTGCCTAAGCTCTATTGCATAGAAAGCACCGGTTTTCGTCTAATTATCGGAGTTCCGTTTGCCAAGGTTTAGTTAACTGTTGGATGGATAACCATGGAGCAACCAAATGCACTGTTACACGGAATTCCACTTAATTTTCTAAATCCTGAGCCTATGTAACCATAGCAATTGGTACGATTAAACGAAAAAGTTGGATCGCAGGAAATCGGATCTCGTCACCTACCACTTTTCTCGAGATCAAACGGAACCCTAACATCTGGAAATCGATTTCTCATTCACCAATATTGGCGAAATATTGAAAATAGAGAATACATGGCGTGTAATGCGACTATGAATCACTCGATAGTCGAAAGAGTATCTACGTCAACAACCAGCGTATCTTTAATAACGCTAGAGTGCACGGTGTTCAGGTGCACTGCCGTCGCAGCTCTCGACAGCGCAGTGAAATGCCTGAAACACGCAGACCTTTTCTCCAAATGCATACGAATCTCGTTTAACCGTTACGAACGTTCAAGACACGAAGTATCGATACGTTAACACATAACCGTATCGACAGCCGTACATTTATTTGATCTATGACGCTCGACCAGCTCTCTCTCCCAACAAAGGAATGCGAGTGAAAAAGGAAAGGAGAAAAATGAAGTCAAAAAGGAGAATGAAACAGATAATATATTTTCATTTGTTCCAGTCTAATAGCTCAGCCGTGGAAAACGTCGACTGTCGTATTTCACTGACCTTTGCTAGGAATAGTTGATAGAGTTTACCGCGAGCACATCCCCTGGCAGTAGTTTCCAATTGATTTCTATCCGAAACTTTTTCTTTCGTTAAACAAAAGCCAGCGGTCCGCCGGAAGAGGAAGGTATCTTAAATAATCGTTATCAGTGGCGTTAATGGCGTAGTGCTATCGTTTTTCCGGTGTACCGATAATGGGGAGGAAACCGCCCCGTTCGAGGCCACAGTACGCCGAAATTACCGATACATCGAGTCGACCGATATAGCTTCGAGACTTACGGGTTACGAGGATAAAACTAGTTCCTGCGCCCCACTCTTTCAACCACCGGTTTCCCAGCGACCCTATCGTCGTTCGTCGAAAGTTTTGGCAGAAAGGAATTCGTGTTACGGTAACGCGCGTTGTTTGACAGCCACGTGAAAACCTCGATAATCCGATTTCCACGATATTAAAAGGACGTGCTTGAAATCGTTCGGAGCCGCGCCAATTTCAGTTTTCCAAGCTTGCAACGAATATCGTGGTGTAACGACTCGATATTATAGGCGATAGATATTTCGGTTACGATATTTTCCGGTGGGGAAAAAAAATTGGTCAAAGATTGGTCGATGATTTAATTCTTCTTTTTTCTCTCTCTCTCTCTCTCTTTTTTTTTTGTCGGTTCGTTTCGCGGCTGTGGTTTGACGTCGAGCGATTAGCTTACGATTTTTAAAGGTTGGATAGCTATGATTGCTTTTCGTAGCCTGTGGTGTAAATTTATATACGCGAATTTCTTGTTTCCAAATTGTTGTTCAATTTAGAATTTTAAATTCGAATTTCAAATTCATAATATAATGACGGTTCTGTGAAGTTTAGAAATCACCGTACATGATCCATATAATTTCTAATTAGATAGATGCGAAAACACGAGTAATACGAATGATTTACCCAAGTTGGTCCGTTCAAGCAGTGTTTCATGTACCGTATCTGGTCTGACGAGCTCATCGTTGTGCGAAAAATATGGTTATACGAAGAGATAATTATAATATATCGATTGGAGATAATCCTGGCGAAAATAGCGTACTAATTGGTCGACCGCATTTACGTGGGCCATGTGAAGTCTTCTGGTTCGCGGCCACAAATATCCGCTGGCAACGAGCACACGTAACCACCGCATTCCTGACTGTTTAATTAATCGGAGATTCGTCGGAATTCCATTTTTTCCCTATTTTTTCTTCTTTTTTTTTTTTTGCAATCACGGAGGAAAGAATTTAAACGAATTATTTTTCTTTCGTTCGCGAATCTGTTTCATTCTTTTGATCCTCTATAATCTCAGAAATTTCAATCCCATTCCATCGTATCGTGTTTAATATCGACTTGCTAAAAGGATAGAAATACTTCGCTCGTGTTATGGATTTGAACTATTTTAATGAAACGCTGGTAACTTTGTTTTTTAACACAGGCGGACTTTAATAAACATAGTGGCGATATTTCGAAAAATTTCGAAATGTACGGCAGGTTGAAACATCCAGAACGTCAGAATAAACGGAGAAGTATGTTGGAATCGAACAAAGTTGCGAAACTATACTAGAGCTAAGTGAGTACACGATAGTCACTTTGTCGATGGTAAAGGGTTGCGAAGGAATTTGCATATCGTTCGAGCGGTTCCACCGATAGAGAAAATGTTTCTCTTGAAGAACGAACGACTTTTCCAAATACCAGACTCGATACCGTACGCGGTTCATTCCTTTCCCTTCTTTCCCTCTTTCCCTCTTTCTCGTCCCCTTCTTTTTTCATCCCCATCAAAATTCATAATTCTGATTGCGGCGCGGGACGCGACGAATTGATTCTCGTTTCGTCGCGGCGCGATGCCGCGAAACTTTGAATTGAATTGCAGGAAAATATTAGCCAGACGGTCGTTTGTTCTCCAGGGAGATCCCGAACCCGATTTAATTAAACAATTTCAACGTACGTTGGAATTCTCGCGAAACCTGCCCATCGATTAAGACTAAATTATGCGCCTCTTTCGAAAATAACCGGAAGTTTAGGATGCGACTGTAAAATCGAGTGATGAACGACGCCCACGGGAAATTAGGGACAATTGCACTACCGAGACTGCACGCGTGTATTTTAAACGCGTTGACAAATACCCGCTCGTTCGGCCGCCACTCCGCTCCTTTTTTTCACTTATACACACACTCGGCAACGTTTTTCCTTCGAAGTTTTAAATATTTTCCGGAATACGCAACGTTTTATCGCTCTCGTATCTGTAAATGTTTCCCATTTTGCGCTCTACGGGTATCTACGAGTTCCTTACACCGATATTAACGAAGGAACAGATTATTTCAATATCTCGTGTTACGTAGGACTGTTTTAGAAATTTCATAAAAGATCTAGACATCTAGAAATCTAGAAAGCTAGGACAAGAGGAAAGTACGTTTCATCGTAGTCATACATATTATATTTGAACGTCTTTCGGAAGCTAAATTGATTGTCGTCACCCTTTATAAAATTTTCAATTTTACTATCCACGAAGGTACATAATTAGAATTCGATAATCTCAAAAGACAAGTTACTTGTTGCCATAAAATTTGTCACAAGGAAGTGACACAAGTGGTTCGAAACGCCAAGATGAAAACTCGAGAAAATTATGACCATTGATCGCGTACGTCTTGAATGTTGGTGTACAGAAAAAAAGGTAATGTAAATTCGCTTATCCGTCAAGATGACGTACTCTCAAACAACTGCTACTTGTATTACATACGCTCGTAACGTGTCTTATCGATGCATTCTCGATACACGTTGCACGTTTCGACGATACATACGTGAAAATGTCGCTTTTCACGCGCGTCACCAGCAACTGCTACGCGAGCAGCAACGACGACGTGTTCTGTATCATATTTCCGGTGTGTTTACTGCGAGCTTCTCGATGTCGCCTCGCATATACTAACAACAGGCCTAAAAGGATCCAACGAAACATCTTTTCAATTCAACGAGATGTTAGTTGATAATGAAAGTTTGAGCTCATCATTGTTGCAGGAATAAATGAAAATTCCAACGTTAAATATCGATCGTGTGGACCGAATGGACGGAACAAGTGGACGAAATATTGCGTGGTCGTTAAGTTACAAATAGCGTTAAGTGGTAGTTGGCCGTGATAACGATTTGCACGGAGGAAACGTAGCTTGCACGCGTTAGCGTGAAACTTTTGGCGCTTCCGTTTGCCCGATGAAAACTTTCACTGGTCTGGTCGAGGATAGCGCGATATTTTACTTTTAACGGGCGACCAAGGAGGAGGTTTCTTGCATCTACATGTAACCTTCGTTCAACCATTTTACTTTATGATGAAGTCATTTCAAACGTGTTCGCCACTTTCCGCGAGTTGGTTTAAGGATGTAGAGAAATATTTGGTTAGGTTTTTAAGTTTGGAAGTAGTTCGGAGAGTCGAGGAAGTTCGTGCGAACAGCGAATAATGGAATTAGTCGGTGAATTTACACGAGATTGACGATGACCATTAGGATGATTTGTAATTTGTTGGAATTCTATTATCTGTCTAGGAAAGGAGATAAAAATTCCGATGCTAGAATAATTTATTTTAGCTTCTGAGAACATTGCAAAATATATTTTCTCTTTCATCGATGGACAATATAAATGCCGAAATTAACAAATACGTGTTCTCCATTCGTAGCAGAAGTCTTCGCCTCTGGTATTTCATCTAATTTACCATCGTTTCATCTCCTCGACCCTGCAACTTCGTATTTGTTGAATTAGAGATTAAGAGACAAAAGATGTCGATATTTCATCCAGCGCTTCCAACGAAACGCAATTTACAGAGTCAAATGATTCCGGAGTAAGCAATAGCACCGAAGTAACGTCCAAGTTACTTTCACAACAATCGTTGTTCGCAACTCGAACTCAGTGGGGCTTTCAGCTCACGGACGGCGTTGTTGTCGAGTATTTTGCGCCGGTGAGCCATCGCATCGTTTCGAACGAAACAACGTACAAATTCTTTTTAATCTCTGTATAGTAATCCGCGGAAGGCTTTATGTTACCGTGAAAGTTACCCGCGTTGGAAGTCGTAACTCGTATTAATTCCCGTTAAAAGCTAAGTAACGCGATGCGCCATTTGCTCTAAGTTCTCGACGTGAAATCTCCACTTGTTTTCCATTTCTTCTTCGTTAGCAACACGCGTGCACACGTGTACACGTACGAACAGATTCATACCTGATTATTCACGGTGCAACCATAAGACGGTCACCGGAGACCATAGTATTTCGTCCTCCCTTTTTCATCCTTGTTTTTTTCCCCGCGGGAATAACAAACACGCTTCTTTAACGTTCCTTTTTTCCCCTAGCTTCGCTTCCGAGAAGAATAAAAGTGCTTGTTACTTGGCTTTTTTGTTGCTGCTTTTTGGCTCTGTTCGTCGTTAACCGCAACTGGCGTAGTAAAAAGCACCGACAATGAAGATAGTTAGCGTTACACGTATATAAATTAAGCCTCTTCCTGCGGCTTTTCTTCTTTTAACGCCAGGATAAAAAGGCTGCAGATTTCGTTAATTGTGGTATTCATAAGTCACTCTTCCCATCTGATTGTGGTTTCTTCCTTTTTCCTATTTTCTAAGCAAAATGGCTTTTAAACGGACAACAACGGTGTACTTTGAACATACGTGATAATGATATCTGAATTAATTCTCTGCTATTTTAAACTCTATCATATTTCAATTAACTCCTCTAAATCCTCGCACAAAGTCTATAACAGGATTATTCTGTATTTCGCTTGTCGTTTAAACTATCGTACAACAAAGATTGGATCTATCGTGATCGATAGGAAATTTACTACCTCGAGAAAACCAGTTAAAGATTCATTACATATAAATATATATATATATATAATTTATACATATATAAATCATCCAAATGCAATCATCTCAAGGTCTCTTCAACATCACACAAATTCCTCGAGACATTCTGCACCTTCTCCGTATTCTTTTACATTCAACGAAATTTCATTGTTACACGTCCCTGGCGTCTGAACCTCCTCACCAGACAACAACCAAGTTAATTCCCGGTCATAGGCTAATCAAGGCCCGATAGTGGGAGTTAAAGGACGAGCCGAGGGAGTTAACCAGGCTGGAACCGCTGCCAGTTACGGACGGCGAGCCACCGAGCAAGAGAGTGGCAATGCCGAACTCTAAGTACTTCTGATAGGATTTACCTCTCTCGAAGCGCATTCGTGGCATCTGGGCCGGGTCTGGGCTGCCTTCTCGAGCCAGGATCGGTGCCTCTCAGGGCTGGATCCTCGTAAATCAGTAATCAGAATTCCCGTGGGACTGCGAGTTGGGCTACCGTACTCCGTTACGCCTCAAAATGAACGAGAATAAGGTTCGAAGGCGAAGTCGAAGGAACGGTGAAGGAGTAGGTGTCGCGACAGAATCCTGAAAATACGGCGAACTTGTCAACCCGCTTCCAAACCTAGTACGGTTGGTTAATAAAGTTTTGTATCTTTCTAGGAGAATTCTCTGTGATTCTACCAGAAAGGGATGGAACGTTGACTTCCCTCGGATTTCTTCTCCCAATGTTAAATATCTATTTCAAAGTATTCAAAGTATAATTGATTGCTGCATATATTAGGTTGTCCGGAAAGTTTCTTTCGTTTTATAAGGAAATAACAGACGCACAACGTTTTTTGTTTTGTATTATTTTATCGAATTCCGTACGATCCATTTTGTTTTGTAGAGATAAACACCGTGACATTTCACGGACTTGGTTTCACGTTTGTATGAAGGTGCACTGTTGTAAGGAAACAGGCTTGAGAAAGAAAGACACTTTCCGGACAACCTGATAGAAGAATATCAAAAACAAAGAGAAATTTCAAAGAATTCTTTGAACGAATCGATGCGGTGTAGGCTAGTTGGTTTATCGTCGTATAAACGTAAAGTTATCAGAAATGTTTCGTTTCACGCTACGTAATTACAATTTTAAAAAGATGGTTTTACTTAAAAAAGAAGGCAGGAGGAACGAGTAATGAATTAGTATTAACGCCTTAATTCTCTAGATAACACGCGAACAATTCTAAATAGCAGACTAATCTACCATCATCTCCGAGAGCTTCAATTTACTAAATACTCCAAGATACCAGCTAGAGCAGTAATTTTCTCTCTTTTAATGAACAATTCAATTTTAATCAACAAATAGCTTCCACTTTCGGGTATAGAACCGATCTTTGAAAATTCCATTTCATTTAAACGCTATCTGCAGATTCAACAACCACTTACAATTCCAATCAATCACACTTCAGTCGGTCATAATGCCCGCGTAGCTCGATTGTCCACGGGACCAGATACATTGTTAAGTGTACGAGCGTCGTTCTGTTTATGCGAAATTTATGTAGATCGTGGCTCGAAGCCCGCGGCTTTATTATGCACACGCAATTAGCAATAATACGGCTTCATCAGTCGTCCATAATCGAAGCGTCGCATAGTCGGATAATAATTTCTGATCGGGAATAATTAAACGCGACGATACTTTATTCGCTCAGTGAAAACGTGTATTTTTCGATCTCGAAATTGCTGTAACATTTCCGAGGGATTCTCGACGAGGCCAGTTTCCGTCCCCGAAACTCGAAGGACTGTATGTGCGTGTTTCAGCTTTACTAACTAGAATAACTGGTATCCTGTTCTCGCGAAATTTCCTCGTTTCCTTTTTGCTCGTGGCCGTGTGCCGGCGTTTTATGGTATTAATATCGTTAACTTAATATCGTATAACAAAGGATTTCGAAATTTATTTTTGATTATCGCGTTGGATATTCATAGAGTTATTAAATTACAACGTGTAGCGGGATTGTGGTCAATCTTGCCTGGGAAATATTTGTTAAAGTATAAAGAAAATGATTAATCGAATTTTTGCGATTTTTACGGAGAAAGAGATGAAAACGTTGCGTTTAATTCGAGCCGAGGTTATCGATCGATACTTGCTGCTGACAAGTATGATACTTTCGAAACGCTACAAGCGTTGTATTTATATTTTATCCTATCACTTCTACGAGAAATAATACGTAGCTTTTAATATTCACTTACGATACGATTTTAACAATACTCCAAATCTACTTATCAAATATTTCAGCATTTATTAAGATCGATAAAATATCGTATCAAATACAATCGTATAAATATCAAGTACGTTACAACCATATTTATACAGCGCAAAATAAATTTTCACACTATTTTTTGTTGGTTAAACCGCGGATGTTTATACAAATGCATGTTTTTACCAACATAACTAAATAAATAAAATCTAAATAAAAATTCTTTCTACCTACTACTATATTCGCATATTTTTAAATATTTCATGCGTTTCGCATTTATGTATCTTGACATTTTTCATAAATGCAGAAGCATCTAGTATTTATTAGAAATGACAAAAGGAACAGACGAAGAAGATTCGAAACGATAAATTTCCCAAATGTCCAAAACGTTCTCGTCGAACTCGCTTCGCCGTAGTCTGGCCTTTGAAATGTCAGCCGCGGAAATACTTAATCGCGATCGATCGACGAGCGTAGCCGAACTTGGAAACCATTTCCATGGATTAAAGCTCAATCATCGCGAGACTGGTTGGCTCCGTTACAGGTGCATCGTTTTGCGGTAAATCTTCCGCGAGAGTGTTACAAATATTGCCGTTACTTAACCAGTTTGCCTCTCCTCTTCCTCTTGCCTTGTCTCTACGGCAGATTCCCAGAGGGTTAAAACTTCCGGAGATCTGTCGTAACGCACATCGAACTTCCTACTTTCCAAAACGTTCCAGCCTTCCCGGGCGTACCGCTCTGAAAACGCGGTCGAGTGTCTCCGACGAGAGTTTCGCGAATTAATTCGTCCGTGCGTCTCGTCGAACCATTCCTCTTTCACGTTCCGCCAATTGACTTTCCTCCCCTTCTCCCTCCCTCCCTCCCTCCCTCTCTCTTTCTCTTTTTCTCTCGCGACCTCGCTCTTCGTTTTTTCTCTCTTTTCGCCGCCGCTCTTGATTTCCTTTTGCCCGTCGATCCATCCGAACGATTCTTCATATTAATTTACTGCGATCCATGTTGATTTAGCGCTTCCCTTTTTCTCTGGAACGAGAACGCACTCCGGCGCGGTGATAATTTCGTGGATTGATTTTTTGGACGTTCGAGAAGTTACAAAAATTATTGCTTGTAAATCGACCCGCGTGTCCATGTATTGGTAAAGCAAAGTTTGCGGGCATCATCGTGAAGGTTGACGCGATCTCTCGCACTTCGGAATTCCTAGAAATTTTTCAATTTCCTTGCTTCAGCTAATAAAACTTTCTACAGAATTTCAATCGTTATTTTTCTACGAGGAGATTAATTAGGAAAGAAAAAAAGGAGGAAGAATTACATCAATGGCCTTCGGAAGGGGCAGCGTTTCTGCATGAAATACGTACCACCCCTCCGGCTCTCCACAAATCTCTCTCGCGCGCGGACATCGAACCTCGCAATTTCCTTGCTGGTATAAATCAGCGAGAACACTGTATCACGTCACAGAGTCGTCCCATCGAACAAGCAAGGGTAATTTTCGAAGAAATCGTTCCTCGCCAGACGGCTTTCACTCGTCATCCCCTTCTTTTGCTCGAACAAGTACGTTTTAATAGATGTCGCGTCTTCGTGAAAATAGGTTTTCTTTAATGTGCTTGCCTTCAGCCCACAGGACATCTTCGCATCGAGATGCTGCGTTAATGGCGCATTATTAGCAACGAAGATAGGCGAAAGAGGAAACGAATGGTTATGAAGTGTGCTCATGTTTAGAGGGGAAGCCGGTGCATTTCGGTGGAAATAATAGCTGCATAAATCTCGAGCGACTTCCATGAGTAACCTTGCTCGGGGAGCAACTGGATGCCTGCCAGAACAACGTAGACAAGAATGAATATTGGCCCGGCAGCGTATCCTTGAATAAAGAATGCGTTCTAAGTGTACGCGTAGAACCTCGACGTGTCTGCTTAGACTTGTTTCTAACGTGTTTCGGTTCGGTTACTCGAGTTTATGAACGAATTTGTGATAAATTAGCATATTCATTGTAAATGAACTCTCCTCATAAATTTTAATATTCGCCCTGTCGACTAACTTCAACAAAATGAGAGCTCCTACTTGTATTTCGTAACTGAATTTGATCTCCTAACTGAGAATGGTGCGACGAGCGACATTCCTTCCTCTTCCAGCTTCGTCTTACCTCGCATATCTTCAAATATATTTCTGACAACTGTGTACCTTTGTTCGCTGTTTGTAATAGTTTGCGAGATGAGAAGTGTCCGGATGATATCTTTCTACGTTCTTTTAATGGTTATCGTAGCATAGAGTTGTTACAAAGACAGTCTTCGATAACCGATATATAACGATAAGGAAATTCCAGCGTTTTAAAACTAAACGATCCCGACGAAGCGAAAGATCCGTAAAGTGAAAGAAACAAGTTCGAGTTATCAATTTTTGTTCAAAATTAATTTGCCCCGAAATAATATCTCTCAGGAATGGAAACTCGCGCTTTCTCCTTCTTCATTAACAATTCATCAGCATTCTCTACTCAGTTTTCCCGACGAACAGTTCGGTGGTTTCTCACATCTTCCAACTTCCGCTACTACCACAATGATTACCAAAAACGACAGTCTACGCTCGTCTTGAAACCCTTCGTCCGGGCTGCGTAACACGAGCAAGTGAACGACGAGTCTTCTTAGTCGGGTGCATTAAGAGGGCCTTTAAAGTGTCTCTCGCAGTTAGCCAACGAGGCGGAGCGCGAACGGCCACTAAATCGTCGAGTTTCTCTCTAATTACGATCGTCGAGGCAGCGAATGTATTGTCAGGGATCTCCGTTCGACTTTTCGTCTCCTTCCAACGAGACTCGACTCACACACCGCGCCACAATGGACATTTTCGAACCGTCTCTGATTCGTTAGCCGGCGTGTCAGACCACGCGGAGCCATTTTCAGCGCAGTTTGGAGAGCTCCGATGTGGTTCGTTTAATTAACGGAATATTAGTCCTACTTCGTAGTCTTTTCCTCCCAGTCAACGGTGACCCGCGTATTGCCTGTTAGTCTGCATGTTGCTCTTGAAAGTTCAGTTCTACATAAAATACGGTTCAATGAGTGCAACGCTACTTGCGTGACGTTTGACAAACAACCATCGCCGATCGTTAAGATTCCGTGCGTGATTTTCTTGCGAAAATGAATCAAAAGATCGAGAATATTACGATTAATCGTGTACTGTGTAATTATACGATAGTAATATTAGGATGATGAATTTTGCGATAATAAATGACGCGATTGCGAGTAGTTTTACGTCTGAGGCAGCTCGAAAGTTCGTCGAACTTGTGCAGCTTATTCACGAGGTGCTCATCGATGAATAGCATTATCGCAGGACGATATATCAAGAGCGGAGCTGCAGGTAGATTAGTTTAATCGTCGCTACTTGATAGAGTAGCAGTTCCAGACCAGGCAAGTCGCGATAAGTGGCCAGAAACGAGGCTGGATGTACGCGATGGAAGATCGTTGAAGGATATAAAAGGCGGAAGATGTTAATTGTATATGGAATTCGTTGGAAATCGAGGCACGTGTGCCTCGAGATGATTAACGATTCTCGACGACTTTCTGCTCGTGTTGCATTACGTCGTCGATGAAGTTGTTTCTTAGGATGTTGCGGAGAGTCGAAGGAATCATTTATCACGGATTAATGTGATACGTACTTATCTTTCTCCACATACTCGGCGAGAAGTTCCAAGAGATCAACGATATATCAATTTAGACAGTCGAAATTTTGATTTTTACGGCCGAAGCGAATCGCGTTATACGTTCTGAATTATTTAATCGAAAGCCTTACTCTAATTTCGTACTAACGAATGATTGCTAGCTAGTTAGCACGTTGAATGTGACTAATTTTCGTTTGGAAGCGGTTCTCGTTTACCGTAACGTCTCTACTTTTCACGTTCGTTCCTTTATACTGGTCTAATTGATCGATCTATTTTCCAAGGTTAAATTCTCGGCCTTTTCATCTTCTTTTCATACCAGATGAACCAAGCCATTGCCAAGTCCTGCTACGAACCATGAAAAACTACGCCGGTATTCATTATTCCATCCAAATTTATTCCGTCACTAATACGCGATGAGAAATGGGATATTTAATTTCCTCTTCGATTCCCGATAAACGGTTGGCATCCTGATTTACCGTTCAACGAGGTCGATATTATTCGTACGAATACCAAAAATTAAGGCAGCTACCGCAATACGAGACCGACTTTAAAATACATATAGCCGCCGGATGAAAAAATATTTGGAGTGGTTGCCTATCGGAAACCAGGGGAAATTTAATTATCTCGATATTCATAACGATTATTAACGTATAAATAATCGGAACGCCTCTGGTCGACTCGGAAATCTCGTTTAAAACCTCGCACGAATTTTCTGTCTCCGAGTTTCGCGAACCGCCGTGTCCCGGCTAATTGGCGCACGCAATCAAACTCGCTTTCCGGCTGTAATTTATCCGCATAATAATTACATCGCGCCGAAGGCGAAAGAGATAGTGAGAGCTGGTGGAGATCGCGAGAGAAAGGACGCGAGAACGATTGGTTCGTCGCATCGAATCGACTAGGGGAGGGAACATCGTAACCGCAATTGATAAACCGCGAGGCCACGTGCATTACTGCGACGATAATGATGACGTTATGCGTTCGTTATAACCGAGTCGACGTCTGCATCGTAATAAGCTGCCATTGATGAATATTCAATAGCACTTGTCGCTTCGTTCCGGCCGTGATTCGAAGCGTTCGTTCCAGATGACGAGATTCCTTCAATTGGATCGGACCATTGATATCTTGTCACGTTGTAGTCGACGCGTTTGATATATTGATCGACCGTACGACAACGTTCAAAACGTTCGATTATCGATAAAGATATCGTTCGAAGATTCGCCGAGAAAAAATTCTAAGAGGATGCTTCTTTAACTCTGACGAGTTAGAGGTCAAGAGATGTTAGAGAATCGACGTCACTGAGAACGTGATGATTTCGAAAGAAGTAGGGCGTGTTTCTGATGACTCGTTCGATCGTGAAATTTGATTAGGATTGCCACGGTTCCAAGTGCATACGATTAATCGTGTGGATATTTTATGAAATTACAGTACTGGATATTTTAATGCTTGATTGTCTGGACATTTCGGTACCGCGTTCTATCGGATTATTTCCCTTTCTGTATATATTTTTAATATTTTCCATCTGGGTCCTTTAGAAAATTCAATAATTTGTTAGATTGTCTCCGTTTTTTTTTTATTCGCCGGAATAAATTCTCCTGTTTTGATTGTTTCATATAAATTGCCAATTTTTGGTATAGTCTCTGGTTTTAGAGTGCTGACGTACTCGTGTACACGAAGTTGAAAGATTCAGTGTCCTTTAAAAGTTTTTTTTTTTCAAACGTATGGAGAGAAAAAGAGACATTCCGGAATAATTTAACACGCATGAAAATCCACGAAGGTCTATCTCGGTTGAGTTTACACGAGGCTGACTCGAAATTTCGTTAAACTCGACAGTAACCCCCGCTACGCATGTGCTAGTGTATATTCGGCGTTGGTTGTAAAATCTAGCGGACAGCGGGCCGGAAACGAGATCGGTCTCCGCGTGAAAGCTCCACTTCCCTGGCCCGGAACATCGTTCCTAACGTTGCATGTCGCGAGACTGTGGCGATCCATAGCAAACTCAATTTTCGAAACAGCCAGAAGCTCGAAAGGTGAAAGTTCGGGGCCTGGTGTCGAGTCTAGCCGTATTTAGGAGCGCGCCCACTTGCTTCGTTTACGTGCTATCATGCGTTGGAAAGTTTCGCTTCCGGGTTTAAACGTTTCCCTATGCGCGAGTCTAGTCGCGAATATCTTAGACAGCATCCATTAATTACCTATATTCCGAAGATAGTTTCAAGGACCACTTTTATTAATATATTCCTATGAATTAAATATGGATGGAAGCCTGACGTTATCTTATTTGCCTATAATAAATCTTGATGATAAATGACACATAACGTTAGTACTATAAATCAGTATGTCGCAAGTGACTTGTATCTCGATACAGTCAGGAACTAAAGATTATCTTTTCAACGTTCAAACGACTGTGACAATTTTGGCGGCTCTAAATTACATTTTGATCCTTCGTTTTCCACGTGTTCGCGATTCATTTATATTATTTTCCCAAATATTGTCAAGGTCTGTGCAAAAATAGTCAATGCAGCAATGGGTTATCTACGTCAAACTTTAATCAATGGCTTTTCGATACACATCTTTCGTTTCACGGTCGTCCTCTTGTCTCTTAAGGCTATTATAATACAATACGCTCGTTACTAAAATTCGATGAAATTGATGAATCCTCAACTCGTGTATCTGCATGAAAAAAGAAAACGTTTCGGTAGTTTCACGTAAATAATTGGGCGGACATACGTACGTATATGTTTAAAACTGGACACATTTCACACTATCAAGATGTTTACGTGGGCGTGTTTGCATGTGTACTTGGCGGCAGGCAGAAGAGAATGCGGGTGCTAGATGTCAACATAATTGGACACGGAGGGATGAGCGTTGGTGCGAGGGAAAGGGAGATTGCCATTAGTAACGTGCGCGCACGTCGGAGTGGAAGGGTGGATTGTCACGTGGTATTACATCCCTCGCGACTAGGCGGCTCTATTTTCAGCAAGGTGGCATCGATCGCCACTAAATTATTTCGTGCGGCCTACCTATACGAGAGCTGGCCCGAGAAAACTGACCTACATCTCTCTTTTTCTTTCGTTCTTCCCTCTCCCCATGCACGCTTATATATGTATACATAGGCTTCTATTTCTCTCTTACTTTCACCCTAGAAATACGTTGCCGACCGGACCACGTTGCTTTCCAAGCGTTCCTTACTTTAAGTAGAATACCTCCGGATATGGCCGGACGCGCTGGTAAAAGCTACTTGCCCTGGCGACGCGACGCATCACGGACTCCGCTCCTTTTCAATCTCAGCCTCGAGGAAGCGTATTTGGGACGACGTCGAGATGCGCAAGACGTTCTTCAGGGATTTTCTGTTTTGCGAACCGTGCTATCGACTCCAAGGATTCGTTTCCTTCCTGCTTTCTCTGAAACAGAATCTTTAAGCAATAACAGTTTTCCATACCTCAGAATGCATTGAAACGACTATCGGACTAAGACGAGATCACAATTTTGAGAATCCTTTAAGATCTAATTTTTGTTCTGCTTCTTATCTCCCCGTCTGTATATCGGATCGTTTTCGACCTTTAATTTTAAGTAATTTCTCCTTCCTCCCATATTTTTCTTTGAATTTTGCTTCGCTAAAAAAAGTCGAAATAATGGCGCATGCTATTGCATGATATTCCAGAAACTTGGAAGGCTGTACAAGAGTCTTGGGGGATTTTTTTTGAAACAGAGGAACCTAGAAAAGATGGAGTGGGCTTAAACGATCCTGTATGCGCACGACGTCAACTCTAAAGATCACTTAAATAGGATAATCTGTACGTAGAAGGCAATAGTCTTTGGTCAATAATCTTAGGTCTGTTACGAATAAACGTATCTGCCTGCATTTTGGGAATTTTTGTCAAGATGTAACTACGGAAGGAAAACAAGAGTAACTAAAAATAGAATATTCGACGGAGACCTAGATAAGAATTCACGAACTCTAGGAAGATTAAGGGTGAACGTCTGGAATTTATCAGTCGCGATCCAAGTAGAAGCAGACCGTCTCTAGTCAGACATACATAGATGAAGTTGATTTTAGCTAGCGTTTGATGATCGACGTTATTTGTCCGGCTATTGATAGATATACAGGGATCGATAAACCCTCAGAGATAACCCTTGCTTGTGTTTGTGTCTATTTTATTAACGTGGATTGCATTGCATGTAGGAAGGAGGCTGAGGAAGATAGAGAGAGAGAGAGAGATAGAGAGACAGACAGACAGACAGACAGAAACGGATGGCTTAAAATATAATTTACACTAAGACACAACGTCAACAATATTTGACGCTTATGTACTCGAGTTATGAGACTTATGTTTATCGAGTTACTGGCAAATGTTCTGATACCTGGATAATATCTATGAATGTGAATTTTAGTAATATCGTCAAGATATTTGCAACTTGTACGTGTTGGGATTATTTGCAAGTTGTCGAAAGATCTTTTTGTATCATCGTTGTTACGCTTTAAAGATAATCTTTCGATGATTATCCCTATTTTATTATTCCCTCGAAACGTTGTAAATTCCCAGTATTTGGCTTGGGCAAATTCATAATGTTTTAACCATTCGACGAGCGAACACGATATATTTTACGTTTCTAAAGAGTTCGAATAACTCTTCCATGTCGAATGTATGTTTCACAGCAAGGTAACCTCACGAACGTGCTGTTCAAACTGTGATTTGTCAGACACGTCCTCATCGGTAAAGCACAAATTGAACTGTCGCGAGCCGCTAAGAGGCAAACCGGCTTTGATTTTTCGTCCAGCAAAATCTTCGATATCACACGGTTTCGAATCTACCAGGAAAAGTAGATATAAATATACTTGACCGAGATAGCATCTTGGACATCGTTCTAACGAAACCGTGGCTCGACGATCGCGTTTCGCGCTTTAAGGATACTTACGATAACACGACGAAATAATGCAAGTTGCTGTAGCATAGCAAGTGTGTGCGCGGTGTCGTGTAAGCTGCTCGAACCTAGACACCCCACAGCTTAATCCTGTGTGACTAGCGACTATAAGACGTACACACGACGAGACCTTAACAGATGACGTTAGCGGTGTTTAGACTGCACAATTGCTACCTGTCTGGGTTAGGCAAAAGGGCTGTCTAGCGTTTAGTCTTTAAAGTATAAAAGATGCTTGTTATCGTGTCCAAAGAAAAGGCTAACGTAGATGAAAAATGAAATTTGTATTGGCATTGGAAATGAATTGAGAAATTTTGGTTCGTCGAATTATTCGTATTGTCTCTAGGAAATCATTGTTCTCGCTCGTCTCAACTTTGTCGATAAAAATGTATTCCTTTCGATTAGAAAAGTGAAAAGTCTTAATTGTAAATTATTCCTAGAGAAAAAGATCGCAGCGTCTCGATAGCATCGAAAATCATAAACAGGTACAACGAACGCGATTTTATAAATACTAGAAAGCGATACGGAAGGAAGCTGAACAGGGGCTTGGGGGTTTCGGCCCATCCGGCTCCGACGATGGAGTTAAGTGGTGCGATTTTTCAGTTCTGAGAGTCTTTTCGTGTATTATTAAAATGCAACGTTACGGTAGAGTTATTGATGCAATGAATATTCCCCTTATATAATGACTCTGAAAAATTCTCCTCTCCGGACACGTACACATTTTTTATGACCGCAATCTTTCGCCGTGGATAAGTAAATAATGCACCCAGGAAAAGAGCTTACCTTCCTCTTCTTCCTTTTACTCCCTCATCCCTTATCGCATTATCGTCGTTTGGCTAATCCTAGTTCGCTTACAATTTCAATAGAACGCGCTATCTTGCTGCTAACAAATTTCTCGCTGATTCTTGCTGTTTAAACAGGAATTTATTTTGTGAATATACCTACTTTACTAGATACCATTTTGCTGAATTTCCTTTTGAATCGAGCTTGCATGCTCGCACCATTTCTTTCTCGTATTTAAGGAGCAAACGTTTCTGTGTTGCGCGACATATGTGACGCACGATCAAGTATCAAAAGCTTTGCTTTATGAAAACAGCTTACAGTACATCGTCGGCTTCGGAACTGTCATCACTGCAAATCACTGTTGAGGACACGTAAACCGAGATTTTCTATCGTTAAATATTTATACTTACTTCATGTCTTCTTCAGTCCGTAGAGGAGAGGATCGTTGTAACAATTTTCTTAAAGATCGTAAAAAGGGTTATGATAATTCAACGTCTCGATGGTTCAATCGTCTGAGAGACTATTACCAACGAGTTGGAGGATGGTATCGATGAAATTCGAAACTTCCAAGCAAAATGAACTTTTCATAATATTTATGAAAATACACGTCATCGCATCAGAAGGAAGATTTCGTTAAAATCCATCTTTATCGGTAGAAATGGAAATGTTCATTGCCCTGCTCGGTAAATAGTATTCAAAGCTACGAAGAACGATTGCTGTGCGCAATTAAAGGACCGAAAAATGCCGAGTCAAGAGGTGTTAAGCATCGTGCCTGCGGTTTAATCGAAGCCGCGAACCAAGAATTTCCGGTGGTTCCCTGAAATCAATTTACGTTCCTCGAGAACCGTGGTCGTTGCTTGGTCGTTGCTTGGTCGTTGCCCCGAGACGCGCCCGTTTCTGTTCCTCCTGTCGAGACTCGTGGATTCCACGGTGTCAGTAACGAACAGCATGGGCGCCGCAAGAACGCTTGCTTCACCGAAAACACGGTCCTCACCCGAGTTAGAGATCTTCGGGAAGACCGTCGCTCTTTCACCAGCGTTCGTCGCGTCAAAGGATCCCGGCGAGATTCGAAAGTTTCTATCTCTCATCGATCTTTCACCATGATTCTTACTCCTATTACTTTCTTCGACCGTGAGTCTTCTCTGCCTGTCGTTTTCCTCTGGTACATGATTTAATATCGAAAAATTATCCCCGGGGCTACGTTGGTCCAGATCGAAAACTGACTATCAGAGAAGAATCCTGGTCGGTTGCAATGGACCAATGGATCGTCGACGGCGGCTGGCTGAACTTTCCGTACGAGGTCGCAGTTCTATCCGATATTAAGAAACTTTCCATCGGTTCTCGTACTTCCGGTCGAAATGAAGTCAGAGTACGCGTGCAACAGAGACGGTCGACTGGGTCGGGTTTTCTGAGAGGTCTGCAGAGAACGTCGAGCACCGGTGAGAAGAGAAAGAGGTTAGAGAGCCGAGAGAGCTCGTAAGCAGATAGAGACTGTGAACGGGAAATGGAGCGAAACAGAGAGAGAGAGAGAGAGAGAGAGAGACGGGGGGGCGAAGAAGGGGGATGAACAGTAGCGGCATCATTAGTGTCCGGAATAGATGAGAGGAAAACAGGAAACGCTCCTTATCCGGATGGGCAAAACCATATCCCTCGGCGGCACGATATACAGCACAGACACGCGGTAGTATCAGGTGGACTACATTCATCTCTGGTCACTGGATTGCGATCCTTGAACAATTTGCGAACCGGGATATGGCAAACTGTGCCGCGGGATTAGCCAATAAGCCTAATGGAAGACGCTCGTTTCCTCTGACGGCCGAACGAACGTCAGCCGGCCCTTCTGATATATTCATGATCGTGGTATATCGGCTGACGCGCACCAGTTCCGATTCACGCCGATCATTTTCGGCCCGGAAGTTTCTGTCAAGCGTGACGAAGTGGATTGTGCTGTCGCGGTAGATCTACCTCCTTCGCCATTTTGGATATTCTAAAGGAACTTTGGTTGGAACGTGTAGTTATCGATAAATATCTGACAGATTTGATATCAGAGTTGAGAGTAATTTTATTAGTCGAATATCGACAGTCGCTAAGTTGTGGTTTTTTTTTAAATAACTGTTTACGTGTTACCTTCGTACGTTGTGCATCATCTACCGTCTCGGATGATGTGGCAACTGCAGTTGAAGTGTAGACCATCTTACGAATACAAATCTTCAAACGCGTATCTCTGTACCGTAGAATAAAGAGTTAAAAGTTAATCGAATCTTTGTGGCCAACTTTTACCATCCGAATCTATTTGTCACCGATTCGATCGTAAGATTACTCAAATCTCAACGACGTTCATATTCGTATTTTCACGCAAGAATCTACATAATTTCCTACATGTAGCAGTGTTTTAAAAAGCCCTACATAGTCGTAACTTGGGTTTAAGCCAGCTAGATACGAGCGACGAAGGATGACGGGGATCGCGAAGAACGAACAGACGGAAAAAAATTAAAAGCACAATTGTGCAAAATTCTTATTCATGACCGGCGGTATCCGCCGACTTATATTTCACTGCTCCCTTATTCCGCTGGCTACGAAGGTAATCCTCTTTTCTTTCAATAAGTTCCGTGAAATTTTTTGGATTTCTTTCGCCTAACGAGGCACTGAATTTCGCCTGAATCGTTATTATAGCTGGCGCTACAGTCATAGTTATCTCGGTTCTCTTAGCCGAGCCTCGATTTAAAATGTATCCGACGCGAGTTGCCGAGCTAACTGGAGCGTGCGTTATAAATTATACCAACGAATCAAATCTCTGTAAAGGTTTCGAAAACGCGGCCTGAATACAACTAATTCCGCCCGCGAACGCTTCCGGTTCCCGCGCCTTCTCTTCGACGGAAACTTTTTTCCTCCCCTTAAAGATTTTTCCACGTTGCCGATTCCGCTTCGAGTTCTCACGATACCGTTCTTCGCTTTGTTCGATTCTCTGCAGTTATTTCTCTTGGCTGCTTCTTCCTTTCGTTTATTCTGCTTTTACGATTCGTTCCCGAGATATAATAAGTCATAGTTAGTTCTGTTTCTTGAATCTATTTCTCACATTTGCTGTGCATAAAATAATACGAAGTAGAAAGTTGTTGATTAATTAAAGTTGTTCATTTACTCGATCGTTTAACAGTGGCAATCTTTTTATTTAATATATGACATTGATGTCGTTAATTCAGCAGTTCAAGTTATTCGAATCCAGTGTACCAGTGTGATCCCGTTATTTAATTGACTCGAAAGATCCTCTTAATTTTCTAACAAATAAACGATATATTTCACGTCTTATCGTTCATTTCCAAATTTCATTTTCTACTCTTGTACTCTGACTTCCAATCTTAATTTCCTCGACCTCCTCATCCCCACTCTCGAAAGCTTCTAAGTTTCAACGAAGCATCTAAATCTTAATTCGTGCCATTCTCCGTGCGTTTTATTCCGAATTAATTTCCTCGAACGTTGGCCGTCAAACGGAACAAATTTCTGCAACGTGAAAAGAGCAGAAATACGAATCACGAGGTTGTGTTCGTTCTTTGAAAGCACGGAGACAGGAAGTCTGGAGAGTTGCTACGGCCCTGGCCAACGAAGCACGAGCAACTTCGGGTGCAAGTTTCTCGTCTTCTCCTATTCACGGGCCACGTGTTGCGGATATACGACGTCGATGCGAGTCGCAGTCGCGAGACAAGACAAACGGAACTAAGATCCCGTTCTCGCTTTGATCGGCAGACTGATTCCGGCTTTCATTTCAAAGCGACTTCCTTTCAAACGAAAATTTCTTTTTCGATGGTTAAATCGTCTAGAGCAAGTCACTTTGTCATTAATTTCGTCGCTCCATTGCACTTTCATCGAAGAGATATCGAACGTTCCTTACCAAATACTTTCTCTTTATTTATTCTCTTCGTTTAGATCTAGTCATTTGAAATATTCAAGCGAAATGATCATTCTTTTTCCCAACTTTGTCACTGTCTTTTTCGGTACTGATTCCTCCTTCGAGTATCTTTTACAGGCTGCCAATAAAGCATTTAATTTCTCGTGTACGCATATACGTCTTTCGAATAAATTTTGCAAAAATCATATTGATACACGAGGTTCGGTATCGTATTACCGAAAAAAGAAAAACCTTGTTCTATTAACAAATATTGAATGTTACTCCCTGATTCTCTCTCCTACTGTGCAAATATCAAGAGAGCAGCGAGTATTTCCTCGAACATTGAAATATGCGTTGAAATATGAATCTGCATAAATTCTTGCGGTATAATTATTCTGGAAAATATATACAAAAATTTCTACTGATAATTAATTACCAGAAACTACAACGCGGACAAGAGGAACTATTATCTCGAACCATAATTCCGTTATTTCATCTGTATCTGTATCTGTGAATCGGTTCGAACCCGTTGCTCCACGGCACGTGGAAGGCGGAAAACAAAAATGATTGAGTTCGTGGCGAATGGTAATTCAGCACCGAGCCACGGTTATTTCGTAATATATTCGCGAAGATCCTTAGAAATGAATGCCACGACGCGGAACGAACTTCCTTCCCGCTTGCTGACAAATGTTTTTTCATTCTTCTGCTGCTGGTTATCGGCGTACGTGCCGGAAATTTGGCGAATATACGACACCGAGCCATTTCCAGTAACGAGCCGTGGCGAGACAGGACGCGACGATGGTAACGGAGTGGCAGGGTGCAGAATGGGGAGGGGAGGAATCGGAGTGGAAAAAGCCGACGAAAAAAATTCCACGTTTCTCGTATTGTGCCTTGGGGCTATAGCGCGACATAATAGAGTTTTCTAGGACAGAGGGGATACTGATAGTTGGCGGCGTTGTGCATTTTCGCGCGCTGTCGGCGGTATTCCATTGCCGCCTATTCAAGAAGCATAACGCTGTAACGCTGGCCTTCTCGAAACTGATTTACACCATCGCGCGCTTTGATAGAGATTAATGAACGCGGCAACGATGAATAGCGATGCTGAAGAGATGACCAGCGGCAAACTTCCACGGGATTGTATTTATCAACTTGTGCCATGTGATAGCGTTGCTAATTGAAATCGAAGTTCGTAGAGAATTAAGACGATGTTCAGTTTCTTGATTCTGAGCAGAAATTTTGTACGGAGGAGGCAAGTTTTAGTAGGTGGAAAATAATGGTTTATCTTAAGATTTCGAACGGTAGCGTGTTTCAAGTGGTTATTAAGCGAGGAATTATTGAAATGTTTCTAGCGAAGAAAAATTATTATTACGATAGAAAGGTAATAATAATCGTGAGAAAAAAATGCCACTGAAATCGTCACCACAAAATCGTTACCACGTTCGCTGAAATAAACGAGTAAACGTAAGAAACCATCGAAACCGACAAGTGCCTTCGTCTCGTTTGCACGTTTCTGGGAAAAGGCAAACCCGACAAACGATCAATTCTTCCACGATGGAGCGTATCTTCGTGGCTATTTCCACCTCGATTTTTCTCCCATAAATCACACCTTAGCCATAGAAGAGGATCTCGAGGAATCGACGGAATTCCCGAGGAAAAAGCGCAGCATCGAGGCAAAGAGAGTGACTCGCGGTGGAATTCTCTTGCAGAGGCAGCGCGCGAGTGCATACGATTCTCTTCCCGGCCCGTTGCTTTTCACGCCTTCATTTTTCACTCGGTCTCTGGAATAACGTTTGATCGATAATCTAGCAACGACGCGGCGAGCTGCTCGCAGGACACGTTCGCAAGATCCTTGGTCCGATCGTCGGAGCCTTCTTCTCTTCGTCGTCGTCGTCTTCTTCTTCTTCTCCTTCTTCTTTTTCCATTTCCTCTTACTCGTCGTCGCTCGGTGGGTGAAAATAGGGGAAGAAAATGCGAAAAGAAGAGGAGGGGAAAGCACCGTTGGGCACGTGCAAATTGATTCCTTGTGTTCGCACTTAAGTGCCTCCTTATCGCTAGGATTTGGGGCTGAGCCAATAGCTATGACTGATGGCTCGCAACGACGCGAACGGAATCGCGTGGATTTGGTGAGAGGCGGCAGGACCGTTCGCGGGACGTGCTTTTGCCTTTGCTATTTCGTTCGATCGAACGTGCCGGATCACAGAGCCTTGGCGAAGCTTTTCGTATTGATTCTCACGCTAATTGTTTGAAACGTGATGTATGCATATGCTCGGGAGGAATGTCGAGAGTTGATGTTGGACCGTTGTGTTTAGGCGGTCGCAAAGTTCGGGTAACTTGAGAGCTTGACGCGCTCATACATTATTAATGACGCGCTCAGAACACGTTCATTACATTCATGCTGGTGGTGGCTGTATCTGTGACGTACCTACAACTCTACTTGCTCGGTCTTCGGGATACTTAATCTTCATCAGGATCGTGGTTACATCTTTCGAAAGAATCGCTACTGCGTATGCTATTGTCGATCTTTCAAAGCGTGTAGTCTGGTACAGAACGAAACATAGTGACGAATATTCTGCCAATTGTTGCAAGAACAAACGAGGGAATAATTTGATTCTCCTTTTCGTAAATATACATGGAGTTGCTTTAAGATCACATTGATCAACTCTTTGAATCGAAGAAGAACACCATTTTCAAATTTGCTTCAGAATTTATTACAACTCGTGTGATCTTCGTGTAATACGCGAACTTATGAAATAAGAAATAATGAAATTTAGAAATCGAACAAAAGTTGAGTCGATCGATTTGACCTCCATGTGACGCATTTTCTCTCCGCTTCCGATATGGCATATTTCTTCGGACGATCGTGCTAATCGTATTAAGTCGTGTCAGTAGTACGAATTCAGAGATTCGCAGAGAGTGGCGTCGCAACGCGTGTTCGCCAGTGGAATTCAGTTTTATTTCCAGCGTAGATAAGTAGAGGCGGGTGGTAGAGCGTGTTATTGTTGGCATCTACTGGTATTTATTTTTTGTAGCGTTCCTTCCTCTCAAGAGCCGACTGCTCGCGGCGAGCCGCAGAGATTTCCAGTCTATAAAATAATTCGCCGAGCTCACGCGTCGATGTTCCTCTAACTTTTCATTAATTATCGAACCAAAAACGATTCTACAGTAGCGCTGTCGACGTAAATTGCTCGTTGCGCGACACACGTAGAGTTCACGCAGCGCCTGGGCGGAAAAAACAGAGAAGAAAAAAGGAAAAACAGAAAGGAGAACAAAATAATCATCCCCCTTTTTCCTCGCATTCATCCCTTTCTGCCTACGGCCTTGTAGTTAAAACGTGGAAACGAATACGCGCACGGGCACAAAACGCGCGTACACTCGCCGTTCAAAGCAGCGGAGAAGGAGAACCAGGTCAAGCGAGAAATCATTAGTCACTACTGCGATTTTTCACCCCTCAGACTTACTTTCGTTGCGAAATTCTCTCGCCGGCTCGAGTTTCTTGCTCTCGTCGTACCGATTCATTATGCTCATTATAGAGGCGTGCACGTTCCCGGATACTTGAAATTCAATGGAGAAACAAGATGGAAAAATTGAAACAGAGACGTCTCATTCGGTCTAATATTTTGCAATTTTGAGGAACGCAGAGACGAAGGAAGGAAGTCGCGGTATGTTTGACGAGAGAGCAGGCACATGATCAAACATATAAAATGGACTTGTTCGTTGAGAGTTTCGTCTGACAAAATGAATTTAATGAAAAAAGAGAGAAAGGGAGTGGAGAGTCGTATTTATTGCCTTTTTAAAAATATTAAATACCATATTAATTGCATAACTTTAATTAAATCCAAGTATATTAAATTTCATATCTTTTAGTAGTACTTTGATACCATTACAATGCTTTAATTTGATACTATGAAAATGGAATGTACAACTTGATAAAATAATTTTAATTGGAAAATCAATATGCATGCAGATATTACTCGTAGCCGTTGCATTTCAATTACTAATAATAAATAATATAACGTGGGATAGCAGGAATCAAACTTATCGTTTTTATCCTTGTCTCGATTACGGAAAGTGTCGTATTTCAAGATTTAAATAGAACTTTCGCTCCTGAACATATTCAAAATTGCAATTTATTGGTTCGATGAGATAAATAATAATCCATGGATGTTCGATAATTTCGTAGGAAGATCCCTACATATTCGAAAAGATTTTCTTCGGTCCCCTCGTCTGTTTTTCATTCCCGACGATTTCGCGTAGCAATTTGTACTGAAAACAGCTCGAGTATCCAGAATCTTGAACCAATTAAGTCACTCCACCAATTAAAGGTCATTCAGAGCCGCGTAGATGAGTCACGACGCGACCATATGTCTGGGGAAGCTTCGTTTCGCGTGGGATCGAGGAGATCGAGGAAAGCGCGAAGGCAAAAAGAATCTCGTAAAAGACGTGCTTAACCTGGTTGACGAATTCATCCGCGACGAAAGCAAAACGAGGAGATCTCGTGTCTTGCTACAGGCGACGGGAACGGTGTCCACGCCGAAAGGGTCTCTGCGACCCGAAAAATATTAACGAGGCGAAGGGATTCGTTGAAAACAAGGAATCAACAAGATGCTTTTAGTAACCTTGCGTTCGCATAAAGCAAAATATCGATCCTATATCTATGTACTATCTCGTTCTTTATGAATGCACGATAACGTGAATTCGAAAGGAAGCCAACCGTTCCGAGAAAGTTTTCGAGCATTCGACGTCGATTCGCGAATTAAACCGTCGATCTTGGCGAACTACACTCGAAACATCGCGGTCTGGAAGATAATAGAATTGTCCCGATTCGGCGAGGTCGTGGAAGTTAGACGAAGGAGCCAATATCAATTTCTCGAGGTATTTCCGATGCCTCTCTGCTGTACAATGCATGAGACAATCGAACCCACTCTCCGTAGTGGTACTTCGCCCCTTTCCGAGTAATACAACCTGCATCTTCGCCCCCTAACTTTCATCCTTCGTAAAGCCACTCGCAGCGTTCGGGGCCGGCCGGTCGAGTACCATCCTGTTACGGCTCCTCGTATCATTAACATGCGACCAGATGCTCTAGAAAATTTCTACACAGACTTGAGAGAGATTTTTTCTTTTTTTCTTTTTTCTAGTATAAGTTGTACCTTCTCGGCTGTATCAACTTGAAAATTAATTTTTATCATTACGGGATAGTAGTAATCTCGAATGGGCCTACGTCCTTTCAGCAATTTGATCGAAATTAGAACATCGATAGAACACTTGCTCAAAGAAACGTCCATAATGAAACGTCGCGAATAAGATCCCACAAAGGTTCGGAGGATTTCGGCATCTATCAATCACACGAAGCAACTATCAAACACGTTACCAAATACCCTTTAGCCATCAATCCGTCTCAATTACAGCGAGCAAGTAAGGCGATCCCCCTACACCATCTCCCTCAGTTAAGCTTCTAAATATTTACCGAAAGAGAAAGAGAGAGAGGAAGGTAACAGTGTGCGACGTGGCTTGAATGCGAATGATCTACCGGTTTTTCAATTGTTCTCCTGGCTTCCTTTTTCGTGGCGTTTACATCGCCGCTGTCTCCCCTGTGGCTCTGATGTACGCGCCATGAATACACAATGAATGGAATCGCCAACGTCGACTTGGTCCTGCTATTTGGCTCTCTATGCGAATTGAAAGTCAGGCGGGTAATATTTTTCTGCGGTTCAACTTGATTAAATCGCGCTGTGCGGAAAGAAACGGACAGATTTCGCTCTCTTAAACGAGCAAACGAAGAGAAAGGAGAGAGTGGACGATACGGTTGAACGTCTCCGACGCGGTTCGCCACGACGCCGACGCCTGCGTCCACCGACGCGATACGACGTGCCGTCAACTGCGAGCAAATGCAATTTTATGCCTCGGTTTTCCTGGTTTCCCCCGTTCCCAGGCGGTGTCCCGTGCTTCCACGATGACGCAAGAGATCCTCGAGACTTCACGCGTGGCTCGCGAGTAGCGAATCACTCCGTTGAAGCTGCTGCGGTCTTCTCGGCGAATGGAAAGCCGGCGAAGAGGCTGCGCGTCTTTTGAATGGTGAACGCGAGTGCGCTTGATACGTACGTGTGGAGTCGCGTCTGATGTTCCTTACGGATGAGGAGATGATTAAGTGCGAGGATAGGAGGTGCTGCAGATTTCCAGGGAATTGCGGTGACATAGGATTTTTAGAATGGAGATATTATGGAATGCACAGAATCTGTTGAAGCGAATTTAGGCGAAGTCTGTAGCGAGCTCAAAAAATATCTTCGTATACTCTTGCTTACCGATGAACTATTTGTTTCGGCAGGTTATGCATTATATTTTCATAGAATAAAATTGTTGTCCATGAAAATACTTTTAAATACTACCAGATAGTACGAAATTTTATGCATCTGGATCTAATTAATTAGTATGTAAACTCTATAGTAATTACAACGGCTATAGTAATTTCAACTAATTTCTGTGGTTATTACTTATTAAACTCCGAGCATAGTTTCCTAAACATTTAAATACTTAAATAATCTTTCGCACATTTTGTGGGTAGTATTAAAATTTTCGTTTATTTCGGTAAAATCGTCTTATCCTCTTTCGTACTATCCCTTGCAAATAGGGAATAGTAGACGCGATAAAATATCGAACATACGAAATTGACACTTGATAAAATTTGGGAAAGATTTGAAATTATAAGGGACGCTACCATATGGTCTTTTTTTAAATCGTTCGCCATGTAAACAAAAAAGGATCGCTCGCAGCGTTTCGGAAATTAGAATGACGGAGATTTTTTGCGTGCAACGACGCATACCTGAGAGCTGCGTCCGCAGCCGCGAGCAACCTCTATATGGAATTTTGATACGCGGTTCGTAAATTTCGGATTTTATTCTGCCGTGATTTATCGGAGACAACATCGGCCGATGCTCGCGATTCCGCATGGAAAATGCATCCGCATCGGCCGAAAATGGAATGAAAGGACGCAACACATGCATTACGCTCTTCTACAGCCGACACCGTCGCTGAATTTCGAATTTCGTCGTCGCTTCTGCTACCGGGCTGATGACACAGCCGCTTTGTTTTTGCCTCCACGTTCAAAAGAGTGGGCTTTTTCCTGTTTCTCCTCGCCCGCTTAGTTCTCGCGACTCGACTTTTTTTTTCGTGCCGCGAGTAACACTCCCGAAAAATGTTTATCCGGAAGCCGACTTTCCAGTAGAAAGCGACCTAACAATCAACGTCGTTGATGAACGTGAATCTTTGACGTCTGATCTTTCGCCATTTTCCAGCATTAGACGTTATATGATTTTGGCTTCGAATGAACCGGCGTTTTAGGAGTTCCATCTTTTATTATATTTGTACCCTGACTTCTTAAATTTCTCACTGGATTATATCCATAATCTAATGGAAGATTTTACAACTTACAAAATTCTTCAATTGGGAAAAATCTCGATTATCGGCGATCTTCCTCGCTGCTTGTGTCACTTTGATTTTTCATTTATACGTCTGATAAGGACTCGCGTTCAGATGAATGGGTTCGACCAACGGAAGTTCATTTAAATCGGACACCAACTGAATCTTTTTGCTCGTTACAACGAAGAGGTATTTGCACGGCTTAATTCGTTCTTAACGAAGCACCTACTTATACCGTTTAGTTTCTAAGTCTTACATATATATAGAACCACTCGAAAATGATATAATAAAATTATCCGAAAGCTGAGATTAAATCACGAAGCAAAACGGACGTTAAACTCTTTTCCTCGATTTCCACGTGGTTGCCTGGAATTGGACCGAGCTCGCGACGTACCTTCTTCTATCAGAAGAGTACGCCCGGGATTTTTAGCATCTCGAGATGCTCGGAAGAGCTCGCTTGAGCCTTTGAAATGACGGTTTTCTCATCTTAAGTGCCGGTGCACCTATCTGCTGGCGCCTGTTCGGAGGGTGGCTTACGTTTAAAGCGTTTCTCCGCTTCCTCTTCCTCTGCCTCTTCCTTCTTCCCGTTTCTCCATTCGACTCCTCGACGTGGTTGCTTCGTTGCCGTCGGCTGCTCGTGCCATTAGACGATTCCACCTCTTTCAGAATGTTCGCAATAATGTTACAAGCGTCACTGTGGCCTGGGACAAAGGTAGGTACTGGCCTTGCAAATGTGCCCGATCTTATTAGCCGGATAGTTCTTTCGAGGGTAAAGTGCCGGCAACGATTTTTATCGTATTACTAGCTGTGCTAGGCGGTGGACTTGGAAGCGAACGTATCAAAGCTACTTGGATAATCGAATTAAAGGAGTGCCCGATATAATTTTAATGGAGGCACGTTAACGAGATGGACCGAGTTCCTTTTTTCCATTACCATCCTCTCTTTAACTTCCTTTCGCATCCATTTCTTTCGTATCCTTGCTTCCTCTGTCTCATCTGGCCTCTGTATCTGTTCCACCTTGCGCGACAAAACTCCGCGTTACGTTCGCCGGAATACCGCAATTAACATCTGTTCGCACGTTCGCTGCTTCTCGCGGTAGCCTTCTTTTCTGGCTGACTTGTTTCGGCTGGATCTCCTGCGGATCTCGCTCGAGTCGATGAATCAATGTCTTGTTCGTAGGAAAGTAATGTTTGAGTTGGCAGAGAAAAGCGGTATAGAAAGTGGCACTAAAATTACATTTGCTGGTGTAGATGAAATTTTAAGATTAAAACCTGAAAGAACGATAGTCTTTTCACTTCAAATTTTCTAAGTGAATCGAATAGATTCGAATGAGCTTTAATCATCTTCGTTTTTAGTAATCTGATGCTATTCAGTTTGTCTCAATTAATTATACAACTTTCCTGGAATTAGTATCTAATAAATTCCACAGTCAGCATTGATCCTCGCCTCGAAAAATACTCAATATTTTTTCGTCCCTGTCATTTACGTCGAACGTTCGTCGATCGTATATCGTTGAAATCGTTGCTGTTTTTCCCTCGATTTCGCATAAATTATAATTCACACCGTGGAGTATTATCAATCATTAACGGTAATTTGTCGACAATGTGTGGAAATTCGACGGGATTTCGGGGCTAGGTCATCGATGACCGTGAGATTAACTTCCGTCCCTCTAAACGTTACGCTCGCCGTCGACGAATCGATGCCGAAATTAATGCCATCGGGAAGCTTTGATAGGGATATTGGTGTGCTCGGATAGACGCGTGTGTACACACGCTGCCAACGTTGGACGAATTCCAAGCATACAACAAGTCGACAATAGCCCGTGTCCTAGACTCGTTTCGAACAGTTTCGAATTAATCCACGTGCTCGCTCGTGATGGCATACTGATATTAGCGAGAAGTTAGCGGGATTCGCTTCAAATCTGTCCAGACGTATTTTCCATCGAGGAATGAATAGTTTAATCGAATTTGTTGGTACCCGTGGAACCAGAATCTGGAGAATGGAAAATGAGATTGTTCGTGCATTTAGGAGAAATTTTAATGTACAAAGATATGTAAAATCGTGTCGTAGTATTACGTAAAAGTGTATAAAATATACAAAGTAAAATATTTGTTACGACATGTACAAGATTGGACATATCTCAGATTAGGTTAAACAGGTTTAGTCGCATTTATAAAACTATGAATAAATTATTAACGTTCAAAGAATATATTTATGTACAAGCGAGATGCTGTGTGGTTTAATTTAAATTTAATGTAGAAATGATGGGGTTGGATTCAAAAGTATTTAATGGGAAACAACGGCTATGTTCTCGAAAGTTTAGAAACGAAATGTAGTTCTGTACGTAATTGCTGTTTTTAAGAATCTTTGAAAAATATTTGGATTAAGGCGATGACAAAGTGTACATTAACTCAACGCCGACTTCACTAAAATTGAAGACGTTATGATGAAATGTGCCCTATAATAACTAATGACCTACTGCGTTGAAATCTTACGAAGTGAAAACCTTAAAACCGCATAGTCCTCAAGAGGGTACAGCAGGAAAACAAGTCTACTTTATCACATACTCTTGGGATCTACTAGCCAGCTACGCAATAAACTCGGACTACGAGTCAGAATCTTCGGAGTTCCACTAAAGAAAAACAGATTTCTTAAGTTAGAGCTCTACGTAACGACGTAACGTACCTCATCTCTAGCAGGCTCCGTTAACTTTTCATAGAAACTATCCCAAAAATTTCATCTTCGCTAAAAGCTACTATATATTTAATTCGTTCGGAAACATTGTTCGTCGTATAAACGATTTCGTATTACCTTCATCGCTTATTATTAGGAATTTACTGGGGAAAATAAGATCGCGTGGAGGAAATATTACAGAGAAGATCGGACCACAATTAGGATCGCCAATATATTGAGATACTAGTTTCTGGACATTATCTTTTAGTTACAGATATGCCTAGAATATGCTGGATAGATGTGTCTAAAATAATCTCAAAATTCGTATTGTAGAGAGCCACGCACTTTCTGCAGAAAAATCCTAAATCCATAGCATTGACGTCCCAAAGCGAACGGTTGCGAAAAATCATGAAAATCTGAAAATATCATGGATCAAGATACCGTGGTGCGTTCGTTCACGTGAACAACTCGGTGGCGCATATTGCGTTGGCCAAAATTCGCTATCGCAGCCACTTTACCCTAACATCATCTTGCGCTGGTCTACTTTTTTCCACGCCTCGTCCATTGTGCGTCGTATCCTAAGCGAACTGACTGTACGATGCCCTATGGTACGTTTCCTATAACGGTGAATGAAACGAGAGAAAGAGGGGACGAGAGGAATGGAAGAAATATAGTCGAAAATAGAGAGAAAGCAGGACGGTCCAGGGTCTATAAGGGACACAAGAGGAAAGGAGGAGAGTCACGGGATTCGAGCTTGCAAGTGGTATATGACTATGATAGTCCGTTGCATATTTCAGGATCCACTTGGCGAAGTTGCTCTGGGCGAGAGAGAAAGCAGCGGAGCGACGCGCTACGACAATTTCTCGCGCGTGCGACGGCAACGTGTGCGTGATCGGCAACCACCTACACACGATTTTACTCTCGGTTTCTGTAAAAGCTCTCGAAACCACCGTCCGTGACTTAACTCGTCTCTAAACGGCGCCATTACCACCATAACCAAAGTGTTACCGTGGCTGGGCTGATAACGGTTCGCTCGGAGCCAAGCAACCCCCGAGTGGTGATTTCTTTGTCTCTCCTCACCGATGCCGTAGGATTAGCGTTACTTTCGAGAGCGGTCGATATCCGCGCGCTAGTATTTTTTCTTTCTTCCTTTTTATTAAATCTCTTTCTTATGGAAAAATCTCTTTCTCTTAACATATATAGCTTTTACCACTTCTCTTTTATTTTTGGTACTTTTTTATTAGTACCGTCATATTTATATTATTTTATATATAGGAAAAATACAGTAGAATTCGTTCCACGTTATGCGTATGAACTTTGTCTTATATGAAATCCAGAGCGCGAGAGGTTACAGCGAAATAGAAATATCTTTTTAATAAAGTAAAACAAAAAATAATATGCGTTTCGTTTCATCTTCAAACTAGGAAAATCTTTATCTTTGATCCTAGAACTGGCGAATATTACTCCTGGTCCTGTAATACTAGAGTACGTTAAACGTAATAGCCGCATTGAGAATGTTTAATTTTAACAAACAACAACGATATACAATTCGTGGTATTTTTGTCTCTTTCTACAAGTGAGACGCGTTAAGGTTTAATTTGTGATTGCAAAGTCTTCCTCGCTTTGTTTCGTACTGTATAATGAAGCGATAATAGGTATGTTCAATTTATATATTTATTATTCATTGTTGTCGACTGGGAATTTATTATTCTCGGGGCGATAAAGGAGAACGAAATGCAGTTTGGTTGGTCGTCGCGACACGATTTACGTTAGCTCACCTTTAATGCGTCTACCTAGCCAGGTTAGGAGACGAATCGTTAGGTTAGTGAACCCGTCGGCATTATTATTACAACCGGATCCATCGTCCATTAAACAACGGGGCAACGACGTGTTGTGCTTGGCCGAATTGTCCAGCGTTGGATCACGTTCGCTTAGTGAAATAGCGATCGACGTTCTCATTTGCAGTTCGGATTATGGGCTTTGATTAATTTCATAGACGGCACAATTAGTAAAAGTTGCATCGACCGTCGACTGCGATAGTATCGTCGCTATCCATCGACATATGGATCTCGCGAACTATTTTTTAAATCTCAATTTTATTTTGTAACATCGAAATTTCCAATACGCAGTTGAAAGAAATTTGTTTTCATTCGGAGCGAATTCTTTCATTTGCTTTCATTTTGTACGCTTGAGCGCTATTTTTCAGACTTTTTTTTTATCGAGAAGCATTCATTTTCCTTTAATTTGAAAAAGTCATGATAACTGCAACGGTGCGTTACAAACATTCGCAAATATTTGCGAAATATCAACGTTTCCAGTTTGTGAATATTTTTTCGATATCCGACAGGCTTGCTATTTTTTTTTAAACATCTCCGGGACGTTTCCTTTTACGACGAAGCTAACGTTGTTTCTTTTTGTGTTACAGGTACGTAGATCACAGCGCCATTCGCTTTTAGTCGATGCTGGTATCGGTAAGTCCATTTTTGCAATGACGCGTCGTAGTTAATCTAACGAGCCAGACGCATTCCGATACTTTGAACGAAAGAGGTGCTCAAGGCGTGAGAAACACTCAAGTCGAATCAAACTGAATGGAACCTTAGCGTTCCCATCATTGCTCCAACATTTTATTCTCTCTCCGTTGATTCCGCTACGAGTAGTCCTCTTCCGTTTGCGCCGTGTCAGATTCGAATACCCACGTTTTTCTTTCTCTGTATACCAAATACTAATACACGTTCCCTTCAGTCAAAATTTACTCTCTTCTCTTCTGTTTTGTAACTTCTTTCTTATAACTTTGCATAAAGCGATACGTTAAAAGGAAACAGATTTCTGCAAATTATAGAACGCGCAAGATATTCGTTTGTACTTAAAATTTCGAAATAAAGACGCGAGTAAAGAAATCTGCAGCGACGATCGACCCTCGTAGAACTTCCAATCTTCGATTAAATTATTCACGAAAGTAAATTTCTTCGTTTCTTTACTTCTAATAATTTCAGGGGTAAAGCTGGAGAGATCTACAACGACGGTTGATTCACGCGAAACTTCCAGTCTTCTAAATCTTTCACGAGCGATCCAAGCTAAATAACTTGTCGACGAATGGCCATAAAATTATTTGAAATAATTTCCGGCATATCCTCGATAAGCTGCACGTCGCAACGACATATAATCATCGTGCTGTTAAGGGACGCGATTGCTAAATGCAGCGGATGCGGCGTGTCGTATCACCTTTTAGCAAGACGCGCGACGAGGGGTCGATGGTGCTCGAACGACGGGCGAGATATCGCACCTTTCAAACGCGCCCCACCCCTTTCGAGTCCCCTTTTGCCTTGAGATTCACCTGTTCCCCCCCTGTGCCGCCCCTGTCGTCTAGCCCCGGCGCCACTTCATGACAATGCACGTCCCATCTCACTTGGCTGTTTTCCGCGCCGGAATCCGGAATGCCGCCGATAAAATATTAAGGGCGACGATATGTAGGCCAGTCATGCCTTGTAGATCGCTCGATTTCACGTGTCGCTCGAATTCCTCGGAATCTTTTCTAATAGCCTCTATCCGTACGCTTAATGGATTTTTGTTTTTCAAGAAGAAGAATTTTTTGGTTTCGAACGGTAGAATATTATTTTTTGATGGGTGTAAGGTTAAATATTTTGTCCCGCGGCTTCTGCGAGATAAACGTCGTTACCCGCATAATAAAAAATCAAGGAAGGAATGAAAAGGGTGGGAAAAAAAGGGAAAGGAAAATAGTGTGTCCATGTACGTGGCAAAGAAATATTTATACTGCGTTTCATGTAAATCGCATCTATTTTGATAGAAATAAGCTTCTTTCTATATTCGTATAATTTTTGTATAAAAATTGTTACTACAGTATAGATCATATACACTATGTTTCACGGATAGATCGCGACTTCTGACGAAATTTTTACAAACGCGACTTCCACACGCTTAGGCTCGATGGGAAGTCGAATTGATAAACTTGCGGTCGCTGTCCTGTCTTCACGTCCACGAGAATTACACTCGCAGCCGCGAGTAATTAAACTTCGCGAACGAATATCTGAGCTGTGCTCATTTCTCGAATTTGATTAGAAACGTTTTAGGAGACCGATTGCCACAGTGGAAAACCGAGGGAGCTACATCGGGGCGGACCTTGATTCTGCGAATAAAGCAAAGATACCGGACGAATGTTCTACCAATTAAAAAGGAACATACAGGCAACAATCACAAGAAACGATGAAACTTTCTTACGAAATACGTCGGAAATTTGATCAACGGAGAGAAATTCCTTTCCATTTCTATACGTTTCTCCATTAAATCGGATGCTATCGAAGTATCGTAAAAGGCGAACACGGTAAAGCACGGAATAACGGCGCAACTATTCCGGAACTATGTTATAACTTATTCGTTAAAACGCTCGGCCGTTTCGGTGTATACAGTTTGGACTTTGATTCGAGCATTTGAGCTGCTCGTTCGCGCAGTTATTTCAAGTATTTTGCCTCGCTCCGTTCATAAAAGAGCTCGTTTATTACGAGACAAAAACTATTCCTGACTGACGAGCGCCTCTCATTTGACTTGCGCGGTGATAACCGTTGAATAATAGGCCCACGAATTCTATTCAGATCTGCGTTAATATTTCTTCTCGTTTTGTTTGTCAAACTCCGGCATCGTAACTTGCGACGAGTTCGATCGTATGTCCAACACGTGTCAGCGAACCATTTAATCGTCAACTAATCCAGATGAAATCGTTTTAATCGTCGATGTTGATTCGGTCGTTAAATACGTCTGGTCCCGGCACTGTCCAAAATTACGTGGTGTCATAATAGCTACAATAACTTGCACGAAACCGGGATGTATACATAGATGAAGCGTTTAATAAACCATGTTTATGTCTACCAATTACGCAATGAAAGTTCTCTATGAGATATTTTTTTTTCAACTGCCTGCTATGCTAGTGTATTGTATATTTTCGGTTTCATTTTCTTGATTGTCGAAATCAAAGTGGAACGAGAGTTTTTCATCGGGACTTGTTCATCCAGAGCGATAGATATTGTGAAGAATTACGCCAGTTACGTTTAATATCGGTGACAATATCGTCCCATTCCTTGTTAATAAACGTTATCAAACCGATAACTACATAAATTTTTGCAACCGTAAAGCTTAACCATCCCTCGATCGTACGCAAGCCAAATTTATCGATCATCCAAACATTGTACGAAGCCTATTCACGTATGGGATCAACTTCCGAAAGTCAGATTGCTTCCAATTAAGCAACTGGGTTAATTAAATCGAGACTCAAGTGGAATCACGTTCGATCGGGACTGAATGAAGTATAAAAAAATCAGCGGAAAGTCCAAAAGGATTCAAAATTCGAATCCAAACCCGCCGATGCTTCCAAGTTAATGCAGACCGATCCAATCGCAGACCAATTAGAGATCAAAAAGATTCCACGGTTATATCGAGGATAGTCTTTTCCTTTTCTCTTTTTACGGTCTTTCACTGTGAGGAGATTATAATAAAATAAAAAATTAGGATTCTATCGTGAATCGCGAACAGAGCACGATGATCCAGCGTTTCATTGGGCCGAGAGGAAATAATGGCGCGTTTGCTCCGATTCCGCTGTTAGCCGTCCACGCGGGATCTTTCCCGCTTCATCTTCGATTTATACGTCTAATTTTGCGAATTAATGGCCGCGCCACGAACGACGAATTACATTGTTCAAAGCGGGACCACTCCAACATCGTTTCGTCGATCTCTCTTTTTATCCCTTAGCTCGCCTATCTCGTCCGATTGCCCGCGGCCCGATGGAAATCTCTGTCCCGGCCAATTACGTTTCGCGAACTCGCGTTACTTTCCGCGTGGATTCACGCCCGTCAGCACGTAATTACGTGAAATTGCAAGGCGGGAGGGAAAAAAGTTTCCGTCTCAACAGTCACGGTTCCTTCTACGGTTTAAACCTTCCTCAAAGCGTGCATCGCGACCCCGATGGAATCTCACGCGAGACGAAAGCGCCATTCTATGGAATAGATGCCGAGCTAAAAGGGATGGTTTGAAGGATGTATCTAATTGGATATCGAATCTTGCAAAGATAGAGTTTACGCAACTTCGTTCTGCAACGTTTTCCTTTCGATATTCTCGAGGGCGCTTGGGCAGGATTTCACTAAGACGTATGTTTGGATGAAATGGTACAAACGATAAGGGCGAAGTGGTTCACACATTATTCTTTAGGCAAGAATATTTCCTCTGGAATCGGATAACTAAAATTCTACGGTAATTTTTTGTGACGACGTAAAATAACGTAAGTAACTTATTGCAGACACTCGTACGGCAGCTACTAAATAGAGCTACTAAAAGTATTTGTACGTACATTAAGTTTCGTTTCGTTTAAGAGTAGTTTCATGTGACCATAAAAATTTGATGCTACGAAAATTAATTATAGACCCTTCATTGGAGAATAATGGTAGGTATATGCAAATATCTTTTGTAGTCATCGAACGTGTAGTGGTATAGCATTCCGAATTCCACAAACAAAAAAAAAAAAAAAAGAAAATATCGTTATAAAATCATCGTGAGATACGAAAAGACCGAATTACCACGAGTAAAATGAAATGTTATGCAGCAAGCTGAAGCGTGTGTCTTGATGGGCATCGAAACCCCATTAGCGAAGGTAACCAACTAGGTCGAGGAACGACGAGCGAACGCGAGCTGCGGTCTCGAATCGGCTTCGCGATGAATTCTCGCTGGTGATACTTTATTGAAATTACAGAATTTTAATTGGGTTCTCGTGGGCCGGTGCTGCTCGAGGGCCGCGCGATCCTCTGCCTTGTAACCTGCGTAAAGTTAATGAACCACTCGTGATTTAAGTGGTTCCGCTACGTGGAACACGTAGTGCGCGATGCTGCTTGCTCTCGCGCAATAATCGCGATGATTTCTAGGGGAGGAAACGTTTTCTCTCTTCATTTTCTTTTTTCCTCTTTTTTCATTTTACCTTCACTGACGTTTGAATCGCCAGCATTCACGACCGTGTTTCTGCATAGGATTTCCGGCGATCGCGCCACGTTTTCCACTCACGCTCGCTCTACCAGTCTAGAATTAACGTTGTTACACGGACTCGCAGGAATTACGAGATTCTAATTGGCCGCCGCGCGCGAACTTCCAGAGCCCATAATCTTTGCCACAGCCGAAGTGCGTAGCTCTGCTCGTAATTTCGGGATTATACCTACCGCCGCGAACAACGTTACACGGCATATCATCCTTTAATGCGCTCCTTTAATACCTGGCGAACCTGCTGGCACACCGAATCGCTGACCAGTGATTAATTGATCGCGATTTCCTTTCATCGATTTGTTACGTTCCACGAAAACGATATATCGATCGAAGAGGAAGCATGAGTGAAGTATTTGTTATTCATACGGTTCGGTAATGGATGGTAAAACATTTACGTGGTGCTTTCGCAAGTCAGTATAAGACAAATGTGAATAAACAATTACGTTTGAGGCTTTGTTTATTGGTTATTCAGATTTAGAAACGGATCAACGCGATCCCTAACGTGGTCGGCAAACAAATCTCTTCGCACGAATAGATGTAAAATTACTCGTAGAGTTCGAGCAACGAACGATATAAAGACCGCAAGATAAAAACTTTGAAACGAAATTGCTCGAAATTACGTTCAAAATAACAAATCGAAATTTTCATTTTCATTTTGTTTCAGCTGTATAAAGATCACGCGATGCAATTACCCATCTATCATTTTTTTCGCAAAAGGGAATCCACGATATGTCATCGTGCCAATCACGTTTAAACTCATCAGAAAAAGTAGTTATCCAGGAACTGGCGGAGCGGCTTTCAAAGTGTCTTCAAAGTTTCCGAAGGCGCGCTTTCGCGTGAAATTTAATGAAAACCAGGGCGCACTTTGCGTCGCAGGGAATCTATTAAATATCGTTCGACGGCCATGAAACGGGCAAGTGGCCACCGTTTCAGCTTCGCCAATTCCCCATAAATTTCTATTTCGATGGCAGTGCAGTGGTACGTGCAGCCACGGTACCAATATGCGTATGCACCAATCGTCGCGTCTCTTCACTTTGTTCCTCGATTTTCTCTCGATCGAAATTAATTTACCTGCATTTTATAATGCAATCGCGACACGCTCGTACAGCCAGTGATTTATAGCGACGATATTTCAACGTAAAAATGCGTTGTCAGCAAGGGGTTGACACTTATGGAATAAGGTTGGAAATTCGGCTGGATGAGTTTCTGTTGCACTGGAAACCTGTAGGAAAATCCTCGAAAGCTATGTCTCTTTTTGTCTCTATTTTGATTTAGTATCTGAATATACCATTTGTAAAAACTTACCTTCGTAGGGAAATTTCATTTATTTCTCGTTATTCTGTTTTATTCAATTTTCGAAAGTTGAACCATTTAGTTTTTTATTCGTTGGCTGAAAGTTTTCGAAATAGTATAAAGGTAGATATATCGGTGAAATAAATACATGGAATTAAAGCAATAGAGGCGTTCTGATCTCGATAAGATTTTCTATATCGACAAAGTAGGAAAAGAGTAATTTTTTGGAAGCTCTATTCAATATCAATTACAAATAAAAAATAATAGTAATCCTTTTATTTCAGTATTTCTTTTAGATCGTACAATGGCAACAGCAGTGTACAACATCGAATAACGTTTTGCGTAAATATGGTGCCGCCAGAACCTTCCAGCGAACGATTAAACGACTTTGCTTGTACTTTCTTCGACTCGAAGAAGCCAGAAGTTAGTTTTACAAGTTATTAATCAGCTGTAAATTTCCCTGTAAATGTTTCGAGGAAAAAACCACCGCGTTTCATGAAAAAATTAAACGGTAAAATTGCTTTTACATAAGATGCACGCTTCGAAAAACAAATTCCAACTCTCCGACTTACAGTAAAAGAAAAAGAGTAAATTAATATCGTACAAGCTTCCGTGATAAATATTCAGATAATCACATAGCCGGTTGAAATGCAACCAACGTGAAAGTCGCATAATTCGGCTGCCAAGCATGGATTATTCTACGTGACGTTTTCAGGACGTATTCTTTTTGATTAACGTCGACAACGCGTCGCGTCTACCTTTCATCCGTCGGCCACGTTGGACATCCCGAAAATATAATATTACCAATTTTCAAGCATTCAGAGTGGCCCATTATGCGCCATGAAAATATCGAATCGAGAATAACGATTCCTCTTCTCGCGCAGCGTCGGTTTTCGTATTGCGGCATTCGCAGTTTGTCGGCAATTTTTTAAATTATGCCACTGTCGGCGATAGAAAACAGGACTTTGAAATCGTCATTCGTCACGTTCAATATACGCTAATTGGCTTCGATCATTTTAAAAGTATGGCGGAACTTTTGGAGAATTCTGCTCGCGAGAAGCAGTTATTATAATGGTTCAGAAATTTAGATGGTGACATTTTTCAATTCTGGATTTTCTACCACTGTTTTAATCGTACACGCAGAACTTGATGGAGATAGCATTTTTCAGCATCGGAGTTTTATATAAAAATATTATAAAAATGGTAATTTGAAGTTAAAAATAATTTTTAACAAACCTTCAGAATATGCGAAGATATTTTTACCTGCGAAAATGTTTAATATTCGATCGAACTATTGAAGTTTCTGCAATGTTCTTTCATTGAGAATACAGATCTACCAGAATAATATTTGACTGGTTAGTTTAATTCGCTGAAATGCTTGTACTTCTCCTTCACAGTTTAACTACTACGAATGTTCTATTGCTAAATATAATTTTCTAATGTCCTCTGGCTTCTGTTATATCTAATAGATTCGAAGAGTCTTCTATCGGGTTATATAAATTTTCAGAACGAAGTCATATCATGCGAACATATCGATCCGCGAGTTATCCGTAATCATTGAACAATTTCCATTTTTAACTCGATTTGGGTTATCAGCGTAACGAGATAGTTTGAACGATGGGAAACGCGTCTAATCGGATCGTCAGCGAGTTTCTAAAGCCTGATACATCTTCGCGACACACACCACGGGGTATCACGTTTCGTCCTTGGTTACGGAGTTACGTAATTGATTGATTAAATCACAGCCACCGTGGCCGTAATTAATGCACCTCGATCGAGCAGTAATAAGTCCCATTAACGCGCGCGATAAAGCTGCAACCGCAATTTTTCTCCGTGCTGTCGGGCCACCTCGTGCACCCGCTGACAAATTATCCGAACTATTAATTAGAAAAATCACCGTGTCGTAGAAAATAATAATTTTGTCGGTGTACATCGACCGCTGCATGTTCGCCGAGTGTTTTAAGCGACGAGTTATATCACACCTAGTTCATTTTAGAAATTAATGATGAAATATGATAGCTTGGATACGTTATGAAATTGTTATATTCTAGTATGTTGCGTCCTAGCTACGCGATTCTAATTCAAATTTAAAACTCGCTTCAGATTAACTAACCCGCTTTTTTTTTTTAATCGTCTACAACATTTGTAAAAGATATTCGATCAATTTTTTGTTGCACGCACTTTCCTTACGTACGTATACTAATTTCAAACGCATGCTCCATTTTCAATAGTCGGAATACCGCGAAAAACGTAGAATTTTCACGTAAGATATTCCTCCACGTATAATATTCCTTCGACCAATTGCTATTCCAAATGATCTTCCCGATCACGAGGTTCAGCTGCTAGAATCAATTTGTAAAAAGATTAGAGCAGCTCTCCGGTTCAGTTTCAACGAGTCTTTCTTCCCTTCGGATTATATTTACCTTAAGCCACTATTCTTCTAGAAATTTTCCTGCGATCGAGATTATTCTAAATGATAGTTACAAGATCTGGAAGATCATCCGGTTGCAAGGATTAATTTACAAAACAATTTGCGCAATTCTCCGATTGAGTTTCAGCGAGTTCTTTTTCCTCTTACGATCACCGTTGCTTCAACTCGTGCACATCTCCGACTTGAATCTGGTTACAGCTTTGCATGGTTGCGTTCGCGATAAAGTTTCGAACATCTGCTATTCGTTAGAGTACCAAAGCATAGCAGTAGGCGTTCGCGTTTCAGGCGATCTCAGTTACGTTTTGCAACGAGTTCGTTGGCTGCTACAGACGGGCTGCACTTCTGCACCCTAGAAACAGTTAACTGTAATAAGCATCCTCGCCGACAAGCTCGTTGTAATTGAATTGCAACGTCGTTAAAACATCACGCACTATCGATTATTCAAGTAGCGTGTTCTCACAATTAGAAATCGGATGCCTGTTATTATAGGGCTCCGTGAAAAAACTGGGTGATGTTAGGGGAAAAAGCTTGGAATTCGTGAACCACGTTACAGAATATCATCCTCTTTCCGTAAACGTATTTCGTTCCATCGAAGATTCCTGCGTGAAGAAAACAAATGCTAAAAATTCACGATTAAATTCATTATATACAATCGTCGAATATTTATGGTTTGATATTCCTTTTGTTTTAACAATTGAAAAGATTTAAAAGAAGTCAATGCGGTTAGGAAAACTAGGCAAATTTAACCAAATTTTTTCAGCACATAGAAACATAGCAGGATGAAAAATATTTCATATCTCAATTTCAGGATAATTCGATTTATTTCCACGTTTATCATCGTTTCGCATTATTGCAATTTCAATTTCACGTGAAATAAATCGCGATTCAAAATCCTGTTGTTTACTGCCGCAATTCGTTTGTTTTACATGCTCGCGTCGTTTCAATTACTCTTCCCTAAAGGACACTCTTCCAAGAGATGCACAAGATCGATTTTTAAGCGATCGTCGCATGCAACGATATATCATCTTGTTTAGTTTGCGACTGAGATAGGTGGGCCGTTGAATCTTGATTTATTTCGCTCCTGGAACAGGACACTCGAGCGAATTTCCTTCTTGTTCTAACAGGGCTAAGGGTAGAAGACCATTTCTCTATCCTCGTACGGACGTATCCAACTAGTCTTTCCTCTCTATCCATCTCACTTTTCCAGAGTGTATCGTTACGCGGAGAATTGTTCGGCGAGACCTTTGTTGACCATTCGTACAGCCTCCAATCTCGGTACCTGCCGTTTTGTTCCTTCTGATTTTGCTGCTTGTGTTGTACCTATCGGAACCGTTAGTCAACTGTCTGGACTTAATTGCGATTTCTTGCCGATTCTTCGTACTTTTTATTGCCTTTCAACTACAAGATTGTCGAAATAAGAAATCGAACCTCTTCCTTCGCGATACACCTCTTAAATTTATCTGTACATATGCGTACCGTCGAATTTTTTCATTTAATTATGAAATTATAAATGAAAGGATCTGCTATGATTTTATGATTTATATACGAGTCTGATCAACTTGGTCGCTTTTTAATTTTTCAATTTCATTACGTAGATACGTGATTAATCTTCGTTTCTCCGGTGACTTACTACCATAAATTCATTTATAACGCAGAGATGGCATATATAGATAAACATTTAAGAAAATCGTGTTTGTAACGTCATCGCTTTCCTCCGCTTTCATTTTAGCGGTGGAGTTGATTAATGTACCTGATATCAGGGAATTTAAAAGGTAACCTTTATCTTTAGCTAGTTTAATTTCTCAGCTTCTTCTAGGTGGAAAGCAAGCCGATAGAAGAACCATAGCGATTAGCTCAAACTGTTATACCCAAACCCTGCAGACACATCTACGAATGACACGTTCCGAACGAAAATTCCTCAGTTTTCTTTCAGCTCTGCGTGTTCCTACCCTCCATAATTCTTTCCACTTCCATCCCTCTTCTCGCAACTTTTTTTCCATCTGAAACACCATAGGGTACACTAGACGGAGTAGTAGTTTCTCGTCGTAAAAACGGAACTTGCAGGTTCTTTCGATGTTCCCTTCGATCTTCGTTCGACCACGCGTCGGATCGCCTCGCGCACCCTTTTTTTCTTCGAACCTGCCATTCCGTGTTTGTGTTCTCGTTCGTTTTACGCTCGTTTCTTAGTCTCGTGTTCATTTTACGCGGCGCCATTCCAATCCTCTCCTTCCATTCTCTCTTTTTATTCCACCCATCGACGTTCCCTCTTCGAACATCGTCGAAAATGAATCGTAAAAGCGGCCCGATCCGCGATTCCCTTTGGCTCGTGCAATTACACGCAGAGATTTCCTGAGCGTGTATCGTCTCCCGCTGGACTCTCCAGAACGTCTCTCCTCCCTCGTTCCTGTGTTGACCGTGTCTACCGCGTCCGGATCCACCGAGCGCAGTTTTATTTCCTTCGACGTTCTCGTTTCCTCGATATTGTTTCCGTCCTTCCGTTCCTTTTGCGTCTCTGTTCCTGCATGATTCAACAGCGGCTCCGACACCAGCCGCTTCCACGACGTGGAAATCCGAAATTTCGCGAACACACTTCGTTCGAACAGCCAGCGAACGAGATTGCTTTCGAATGAGTCGGATCAAAAGAAAAATCTTGCGAATTAGACAATAGAATTTTAATAAGGTTCATCGCTGTCTCGGACATATGTTTCGTGGCAACGATTTTGTTTCGTTCGGATGCAAAATTTTCTGCTGGAAGAAGGTTTGCCGATTTAATTCTATTATGGCCTTTGGGTTTTTGTGTATCAATGTTGCATTCTTTTCAACGAATCGGAAGATGTTTAATATTTTCGGGAAGACTCTAACAAATCTTCCCCTAATTAAAAAGACAAAGAAAAAGAAATTTATCAAATATAGAAAAACATAGTGGTTCGAACGATTTGATACAGTAAAGGGATACAGTTTGAATACACACATGACAGATAACGCGTACAAGTTTTTGGTTTCCTAGTTAAAAAGAATATTCAGCGGAAATCTACCATTTTGCAATAACAATCTCTCGATCGCAAAGGACCATCGCAGTGAAATTGTGATATCTAACGATTGTCAAACCATTGATCCCAATACCGGGTCCTGACTCGTAGGACACCACAATGACGGTTGTATTAAGACGCAGCACCCAATATCGGAAATCTCCGAGTCGTGGAATCCAACACTGATATCTGCCAAATCGTGGCACCCGATACCGCCAACCATCGTGTCGTGGAATCGACCTCCGATTCGTGAAATACCATCTGAACAATTCTGAAATCGTGGAATCCAATATTGACACCGTCGAATACAAAAATCTAACACGTGGATTTAACCTTCCACGTGGATGTTACTATTAGGTATAGGCTACCGAGCAAAAGTTTAGGATCACTTTTCCAAACTTTCGTCGTATACTGAATCTTCTGTTACTATTCTTTCGAAATTTCCACTTTAAGTTTCAAAGATAATTAGTTTTATGTTCGAGAGATTTTCGAGCAAAAGTTTTCCACCATAATTGTTTTCGATTCGATGGATTTCTTACAGCTTTGTAAAGAAACAGAGTTCGAAACCAATCTTTTCTCATCGATTCGAAATTGCCATTGTAAATTTCGACAATATACACCGTAAATATCGTGCTGCATCTTTAATTATACACCGTAAAGTAACAGAATTCTCAATCGATGTATCTTTGCAAGTTTTTAGATTCAATGGAACGCGCAATAATGCCAGACTTTTGTCCAATGATTTATCATAGTAGAACAGAAGCGATTCGCCAAGTGGTAACGAACAACGAACGATTAAATATCCAGGATACGAGCAATAGTCGCGTCAGGATTAATTATCGACGGGCGATTTTCGGCGCGTGAACGCGGCGCACGTAACAATTTATCGCGAATTGTCGCACGTTCCATAAATAGAGTCTGGCGAACGGGGAAAAATCCGCGGCGTGGCAAATTTACATTGGAAACGCCAGGGAAATTCGAAACCGTATCGACGGATGAAACAGAAGGAAGATAAAACGAAAACGTTGCAGCCACCATTAAATTACCGGTTAAAATTCATCCCTTGTTTGTTTTTCAGCCTGATAGCGATGCTTACGTTCCAGCATGGAAAATCATATTTGAACAGAATTTTCGCCACCGATACGTATTTGTTAATAACTTATCGATGCGATGTCACGATTGTCAGGATATTTGATTCATTCAGGCGTCTTTGAAAGTAAAGGAGAACTTTTTTCTAATCGACTTCCTTTCTTCTTGATTAATAAATGATATAGTTCGAGCTTCAAATATAAGTTTCAAATTGTATCCTTTCTCGAAATATTGTTTCTATGAATAAACAAAGCAAGTGACAAATTAATAGATTCTATGAAGTAAATCAAGTAACAATAGCAAAAGACGCTTGGTGTTCTAGAATCACTGGATACTCCGAATAAAATGTGTACAATAATCCATATTATTTTAAGTAACAGTGCATTTGTCAGATTTCATTATGCATTCGATTCTTTGTATGGCATCGTAGATCCATCTAACATGTAACACATTTTAACCCATACTTTTTACATATATATAGTACTAAATAAATCGTATTAACGATTGATCGAGCATTTTACTCGTAATTGAAGCAATGATTCGATAGAAAAAGTGGAAACGAAATATCGAACTCGAATCTTCTCAAACCTATGTAGAAAATCGTATCCTTAATATAGTCACGAATATCCACAGTAGTATAAGTGTCTTTATAGTCAGACAACTTTTTCTCTTTACGAGTTACTGTCCTATCGTAACCATATAATATCAACGATATCCAATATCGAAACTTCTCGATACTTGGAATCGTCCAACGTCAACTTCCACCGTCTACCGATCCATTCCACCTCTAATCCTCAGAATTCGATCATTGCGCACATTCTTCGCAATAGCTGTCTTCGAAAATTCCTGGCGGCGGTATCAGGCGCGCTGCGCAAACATGGTCCAGGACGAAGCAGTTACGCGGCGTGTTTTCACAGCCGTTATTTTCAGCAACACCGTTGGCAAAGCAGATTAAACCGGGCGATTGTTTCGGACGGTGCAATAAAACAGGCCCGCGGGGCGGGCGTCGCGCCACGAGACGACGTGCAATGATTTCCAATAACGAACTCTGAAATATCCAGACCCCGGCCCGCTCCTGGAATGCAATCAATCGTTCCGACGCCAGATCCTCGGCCTTTGATTACCTTTATATCAGCGCGCGTTTCCCTGTAACCGGAACGCCCGGGCGCCCACGCCGTGTTCTCCCCGATAAACGCTTCGGGAATGTTGAATCCGCACCGCGCAATAACCTATTCTCAAGGTTGGAAGGTTCAGCGGCGGAAGGGCGAGAGACGGAGGCGGTTGCAGGCTAACGCGCATCGACGCGAGCGGAAGGAAGTCTGCACGTTGAAAACGAGCGAGCTAGCCCGACCTATGCAAATGAGCACACACGGGCCGGCGGAGTTGAAGCCAAGGCAATCAAAGAGCCACGAATGCTCCGCGTCGACTCTCTCTCTCTCTCTCTCTCTTCGTCACCCAGTGCTACCCTCTTCAGCTTGCAAGCAAAAGCAAAGAGGAGAACACGTCTCCTCATCCTCTTCCTTTCTCTCACACTTGCTGGGCCAGTCCGGTCACGAACTTCGAATTATGATTTTGTTGGACTGTGCGAGCTTTCAACCCGCTTACATCTGACAGCCCCTTAGTTTTCGACGGGACTGAAATATGGATGGAGAAAGGTCGACGAATGAATGGAAGGTGTATGAAAGGGGGAGAAAATTGCGGCAAGGCTAGTGCTTTTCGTCGTCGGGATATGGGCCACTGGTGATAATTGTTCGGATGCTGGTGATTCAGACAGATTTTGAGGCTACGATGAGCGGGTTAGGTTGAAAGTAGATCGGGATTCGGCTGACTTATCGTCGTATAATATTTAGGCCACGTTCGGACCTATTGCCCGAAAATATTCTTCCTAGGTCAGATCTGCGACTGGTTGTTCGAATTGTACGTATGTTTCAATCTTGGAATATTTTATATCGAATCACGATTGTACGAAGTAGTTCACGAGAATGTCATAAACGCTTTCTGTGATAAATGTTCGAGTACTTTCGTCAGCCACTGTATGAAAATATCTTGATAACCTGCGGCGGAGTTTAATAATCAGCCACGTGATTGATACGTATGCGGCGTTCTCCACGTTTGTCACGTAAAATTTACTCGAAACAGTCGAGCAGAACCGCGAGAAACATCATCGTAGAAAAGCAACGATCTTTTAAACTGGCTGACAAAACGCCGATCTAACAGCTGTCGATACAGATCGAAAATCGAGTAGCGTGGAAACTGACTGATTTTCCCTGTCGTTCGAGTAAAATCAATTTGACGGAAATCAAATCGATTATACGGAAATAGAGCGGGAGAGATGGCGGAAAATTTTAAAGCGACATCAAGCTGCGGGTCTGCCCCGATTTTCGATAACTCACTTTCCCATCTGGCACGTTAATTGTCGCAATGTAATCAAGCTGCGATCGACGCGTGTTAACCTATCTCTTTTACTCTCTCTCTCTCTCTCTCCCTTTTTTCTCTCATTCGTGTAATCGTCTGTCCTATTGGCATACCAACGCTCCGGAGAATTGAACTTTGTTAAATTTGTACGGATCGCTTTGTTCCTGGCCGATAATGCACGTTGATGGCCACCTTAAAAAAATATGATTCCTATAAAAGTTCTTTGCTCGTACGTTCAAATCTGCTCGACTTTTGTTTTCACTTTTTTCAGGTTTTTTAGCTAGACGACAGACCAATAATCTGTAATTGTAAGTTAATATTCGTATATTAGAGAGAGGTAGATTAATCGTACAAGTGATACTTAACAAAGCATTTTCAATGATATCCTGCGTAGAATATTCATTTTCCATACCGCAAAGGGTTACGCGTTCCAGCGCATTTTTACATGTTCCAGTGTGTGTCTCTTTTAATCAAAATTATCACACTCACCGCTGGTAAATGACGAAACTTCTGAAGTCAGAAGGCGCAACCCTCTGTGAAAGATGGGAATTTCAAGAGTCAAGAGTCTATCTTAAAGACTAAAGAGTTAAATTTCTAAATGCCAGAAGTAATTCAGCTATAAAAATAGATAACAACTGCCACCGTATAAAATTCAGATTATAGAAACAAAATCCTAATAAATTATAATCGTATCTCCGATAATAATAAATGAAATAAATTCCGGTTACACAGAGTGTTGTGATTTTTAAACCAGAGAAACTAGCTGATCAGTCGCTCGTCGATCATCGTTAACACGCGCTTGGAAAACATCGCACGATCAAAAAATCAAAGTTTCACCGATCAATTGGCCAAACTGGAAGTTCCATCGATGCTCCACCGTTTCCTGAAACCCTCTCTCCCTAACCAAATCTGATTAAATTGCATTTCGACGTCTTCCTCTTTCTTTCCGAGCCGTTTCTCCTACCGTTCCCTGCAACCAGATTATAAGCACAAACAGCAGGCGATCGTTCGCATGAATTTACCATTGGAGAATCGTTTACGTGGCCGCGTGCATCCTGGCCGGTTACGTAAACCGGCCGGTCAAAGGTTAGCCAAACGCTTCCCTTCCTCCCAACCCTATCAAAGGTTGATTGAATTCCGAACTTCCGTTTGTTAGTCAGCATACTTCCGTGTTTGCTGTTCGCATCGGCACGGACAGCGCAACACGTTCAAGCTGAAAACGGGCCAGCCCCAAACAGAGATTCCAGCTTCTGTCGCCAAATTATTTCCAGAATTTCGCAGGTTTTTTTTTCAAATTTGAACGCGTTCTTGCGCTTTCTTCCACTCTTCGTCGCGTCATTTGTCAAAGCGGTTTGCAACGAGAGGAATTTTGTAAAATCGTTTCGGAGGTGGATCCTATTAGGCGATTTCGAGATTTCTTTTTGATTACTCGTGCAAATGAGTGCAGCCAAAAGGCGAATTAATCAATTCCACGTTCTAAAATGTATAATCCGTGTTTAACTATCCAGAAAATGTATTTTTGTCCTGGATGAAGAGGATCGGTTCGACTTCTACGTGGCTCGCATAATAAGGTGTTTAAATGAAAGAGGAAAGTGTAGAAATCTTTTCTCGGAAATTTTGGAAATACATTTAAGACCTTCTGAAGAGATCCACAACTGAATAAAATATAGTTTGTGAATGTAATATAATAAATAAAATAGCTCAGTGTTATGTATGTGTAGGTCAATAATAGCTCGATGCATAGAAAATGATAAATGAAATTGTTCATAAACATAAGTCTCTGTTAGAGGCAAAGCAGACAATATGTGACCAATATGGGCAATAAAATCGAACAAGTATACAGAGATCCATATTGCAATTCTAGGGACAATATTTGGCATTTTATTTTACCACGCACACGATCGATGCTATTTAACGTTCTATGTTGGTTCTTGGTTGTCTCCTGTATCCTAGCAATGAAATCCTTCTCTTAAATCTCTTTGTCGTTAACTCGACCGATGACACGTTCGGTTGCAGTGTAAGCGAACGGTGCCAATAGCCATTTTACGATCGTCGTTAGACTTTGCCACGACGTATTCAGTCGTGGAACCTGGTGCGAGTCGATTATCGCGACAGCGACCCCGGTTAAACCAACGAGAGATTTGTTCGGTTTTCTTCGAAGAAAGAGAAGAAAGCGCTTTCTGCTTAATTGTCGACACTCCAGACTCTGGAAATAATCAACAAGAATCGCCAGCAGACGGAGAAGAAAACGCGTTCTGCCACGGTACTGCTTAATTTGTCTTAATTAACGCAAAACCGGCGTTAACGAAGATTTTACGTTCGCTGGAATTAATTAAGCTGGTTTGGAAAGTTTGCGCGGCCGATGGGCGGATACATAGTTAGGCCAGAACCGTACAGTGTCGTCGCTGGAGGATCAGAAGGGAAAAAAAAAACAACGCTGAGAAAATAACAAGAAACGAGAAACACCGAGGGCGGTCTTGCCACTGAATATTCATATATTGTAATCAACCCCTTTAGTCAAGAGGGTTGCACACGTATACAAAAGCGTGAGCGAACTACCTGTTTGGATACCTGGCCACACTGGACTGAAACTTATTAACGACGAATATCGATGCAAGCTAGATACACGAGGAATTTGTTTGCTCGGAACTGGTCGTACCGCGTTCCTGTGTATCTTCCTGGCTACTTTGGTTAGCGGTTCCTTTGAAATGGTTTGTTGCACAGCTTCTTCGAGACGAGCAATAATTTTCTTCCTTTTCTGTAATAATTTATTTTTAGCGGATGAAACACGGTATGTTAATTATATATTAGTTACTTAAACTATGTGACTGGTGTTCCCTAAACAAACTATCGTTCAACGTAGCTGAATGTAAAGTTATACGATTTATGTATAATTATATCTCCTGACGATACTGTTGTAAGTTTTCTCGACTCTGTACAGGATCTCGGTATTCATTTCTCTGACTTGAATTTCGCGGAAAAAAATTTCTCCTGCTTTTAAAGCTTCAGAACTTGTTCGAAGAATTTCCAAATTCTTTCGCAAATAGGGCACTCTCGAGTCATCGTTGTGTTCCCTGGTTAGGCCAATAACGGAATATGGCTCCATAATCTGGTCTCTTTATTATAAAACACATATCAGTTCTTTTGAAAGAGTTCAACATAAATTAATCGTCATATATGAATCGGTATTATACGTTATATTAGTCTTACGATCCTAAAAAACAGGAAACGAATATTTGATGTCTCGTTGTTGTGCATAAAGCGTTACATGGCCTAATAACCTGCCCTCGCATTATACAGAAATTTTAACTTCCGTTTTAATGTTTTATTTAAGTACTTGGCTATTATTTAGTAATTACGTATCAGCTATAACTAGGTATAGTTATTAAATTCTCTGTAACTAATTAATAATTAGAGATTACCCGCTTGCTTCTATAACTTTCCTCTCTCTTATATTACTAATGGTCTCTCTCCCGCCAATAAAATAAAATGAAATAATAACGAAGAATTTGAGGAAGAAAATTTGCTATTGTTTCGTCTTTTCATAAGTTGAGATCGTGCGATGAAGTTTAAAAGTTCGAGTGATTCCGATATCGAAGATATTTAGCAGCCATTAATTTATGGAGGTGGAGGAGATATTACCAGGGAGTTAAATATACAAGGGCGAAGAAATTGAAGAATAAAATTTAATATTGTTTTATCATGTGAAATAATAGAGATACACTTTTCATATAAATATCGTTCGATAATTAAATACCATACTTTTTGGAGTTGAGTAATAATACATGCTGCATCGATGTTTTAGTTTTCCTGCGAATACACGTTTGCCAATTTAGGGTACGGATAACTCGTTTGTGTGTCGAGAATTGGTATGCAAACTGCTTTCTGCAGCTTAAATTACTTCAAACCAGCTGTTGCATATTAATGCGATTCTGTGTGTTTCCTCAAAGAAGGGCTACTCCTGGATCAATTTCCCTCGTCCCGAGAATTTCAAACTCTCGATTTATTGATTCTCCGTTGAACACTTGACACGTCGTTCTATTTTACCACGACCGTCTATAAACGCTTCATGCTACTTAATCCGAAATATCTATATAGTTTACCGAATTAGCGACGTGACAACATCTCATAAATATTTCGCTGTTCGGCTATTAGCCAATTTCTTGAATAATTGATCGCTCGTTGAAATAATTTTGTATCGAATTTAAGGACTCTGTATCTTGCTGTCCGCGAGGAAATTGAAAGCAACGAGTCTGAAACGGAATTCAATTAGACGAAAAATGAATTACACCATTTCTCCGTTACATTGTACACGAATTTTAAAAATAGCTACGATCCTCGCAAAAGATATTTAGCGACAAGAACAAAGCGGAACTTTTAATCGAAGATATCCACGTTGTTCCTAATCCGAATGATTTCACCTTGTCTCGTTTTTGTACAAAACTCTAACCTCTCGTAAAAAACTGAATCTTGATTTCTTTCTCACTCGTTTCATGGCTGGACGAACATTGAACGGATATCATCCGCAAATTCTACCATCGGTATAAAAGAGTCTGCAAACTTTCGAAATATCTAAGCAGCGTCTCGAAGACGTGCCTTTAATTATCATCGAAGAACAAAGCACGAAAAGGCTTTACCCACAAAAATTCAAGATTCTTCCACTCTCGATCCTCTTCTTTGTTTCACATTCGTACGGAACCTCGACTCACCACGACCGAAAGAATGGAGAAAAAGAAAATCACGATTCCTTCTCCGCTCGTTTCATCTCTCGACAAATACCAAGACAATCGTGCGGCGACACTCGTTCGCGTTCCATCGAAACCATCTCCGTACTATGTACTCCTATCACATCGTCGCTGGGTCTCTCGACCCAATTGTAAACTCGATCAGTCATTCACCTTGCCCGCCGGCTGGATCATTATTTCGTCCCTAATTAATTGCCGTTGAACGCGATACGCGGGCCCGGGACCTGGCAATTTGTTAAGACTATAGACGGCAAGGCCCGTCTGTCGCTCCTCGACGCTCTTGCTGGATTAATTAATGCCTCGAGGTCCCGGCGGAGATACTCGCCGAATCTCCGAGATGGAAAATTGCATAAAACAGAAGCGGAAACGGACCACGGAATAGGCATAAAGAGAAAGGAACATGGAAGAAGAGCAGAGACACCGGGCAGACACAGGCCTCGTCTCTTCTCTTCTCTTCCCTTTTTTTCTCTTCTTTTCTCTTCTCTTCTCTTCTCTTCGTTTCACGTCGTTTCGTTTTTGCTACTGTCTCTCTCACTCTCTCTCTCCCTCCCCCCTTTCTCCCTCTCTGTCTCTGTATGTGTCCCCGTGCCGCAGGAAAAAGAATAACGAGCACGAGCGAATCGATATTTGCACCCGGCTGCTTACCTGCGAACGAGTTACGCCTCGATCCGAGGTAACTACGACGGTTTGTGGCTCCCTTTGTCGCGACGGCTTTTGTGCTCGGCATCTGTCGCGCGACATTCACCTGAAATTTCATCGTCGAATTCGCTCTTGTATATACAGCTTGTTTTCGCAGCAACTGTCTTGGAAACGCATCCCCTCGGTCGCTCTTTGTCCTTCTTTTGTATTTCTGGATTCGTTCGGACTTGAATTTGTCACTCCTTCTTTTCTACAGTTTCGGTGTTTTTATCTCTGAAAGGGGTTTTTAATTTGAGAAAGAGATTGCACGAGATACGATACAAATGGTTGGAAGTGTCTAAGAATTTTTGGTAAAGTATGGTAATTTTATGTTGGAACAGATGTTTTTTAGATATCTTGACACGGTTACGCAGATCGTCGTTCTCTGTCCTTACCATCGTCTTTTCTCGAGTTTTCTTCGACAGGAAATATATTTTCCCTACATTCGCATAGTCGATCATCCGCGTATCTTTGAACAAACGTCTTTGTGAAATCCTTCGCGATTCGTGAAAACTTTTGCTACATTTCGTTGGTGGTTCGCGAACTTCCATGCGAAATAACTGACACTTGGACGTTCCATTTTTCGTGACGCTGTCGCCAAACGTCACGCTGCTCTGTTTGCCGTTCGACGCTTTGCACGCTCCATTTTTCGCGACGCGATCGACAAACAGCGCGCGGTTGTTCACCTCGCGATCATTCTGCAGAAAACCGAATAACACGACTGGGGCGACGCGAAAATAACCGAGATAGTCGAATAGGGAAACAGGTATTGAGAAACCGCAAATGGCCGTCATAATTGGTTAGAACAACTCTACGGCACGATACTTGCAATTTTTTGTATCCTTTGATATATTACAGCCTTTTAACTCTGCCTTTTGCCATGTCTTTTTTTATATATCGTGTTATGTTTTATGTAAATTTTACTGCCACTGTAATATTATGTTCTTCCACGAGTAGACTACAGCTGGAATACTCTTGTATAAAAATTTATTAGCTAGTAACGTTAGTGAACTTTTCCCAGTTACAAGTTGTAGATTTTAGATTTCTTTGGTACTTTACAATTTAATAATGCTGAACGTGCGGAAGGTAGGAAAGGGAAGTTCCTTGTATCGAATGAAATTAATGGTCGTAAACGATACTTTGAAAGTAAACTGGCCAAATTCTTGTCATCCTCTTAATCGCGAAAACTTGCAATTTTCAAGATTCTCACGAAATTGCAACTCATGATCCTGTTAATATCAAATTCTATCTTTCAATTAAACGAAACTAATTAAAATTTCTACGGAAATCCTTGCGAAATTTTTGAAATTCTTCCCATGCCCCAAGCGAATCAACGGTCTACGTCTCGCGCGACATTTTTTACGTCTTATGCTTCGAAGTATTCGAATTCAATGCGAGAATGCTATCCACGTATTACGACAGTGTGTACAGTGCCGCGAACGCAGCTAGGTATTGAATAAACGCGAAGAAAAACGTGGTCGAGCCTGAGGCAAGGAATCGAGGATCGTTACCTTTCGTTACTGGGTCAAGTGGAATCCCGAGTAACGAAGGAGTTCTTTGCAATTCGAGTCAAGTGGTAATGGCCCAAGCTTTTCCTTTTTTTTTCCCTCCGTCACCGGTTTTCTTTATATTTCTCCTCCCTTTTCCGCCTTCTTCTTCTTGCGCTTCGTCTTCTTTGCCTATTTCTTTCGCTTCTGTTCGTGTGGCTTCTGTGTTCCTTGGGAAGAGAAGAAAAGAAAAAAAGAAACTGGTCGTGGCACGAATTCGAGAAACGCGCGGTAACGAGGCGCCGCGAGTATAAAAATCGTCTTCGCCTGGCATAAAGCTCCGGTTGCGCGGAATCCAAATAGTTAAAGCTCTCGTATAAAGCGATGATCGTGTTATACGTAGTTTATCTGCTGGAAACTGTTGGCGAGAGGAAATATAAAGAGCGAATTGAATGGGTTCTAAATAAAGGATGTTGATATAGAGGTTCAAGGAGTCTCGACCACGTGTTCTTCATAAGCACGAAGATCTACTTCACATGTCGAGAGGTTAATTCGGTATTATTTTGCACGTCCCTAAATGAATATTTATCTACAGTTGGGAATATGCTCAGGAATCGATTCAGACGTTTAACGATATTGGATCTGGATACACTTCTTCACGCGCGATAATTATTTTTTCGACCTTTCTCGATTCTACCATTGTCGAACATTCGCCTTGATAACGTAACTCGAGTATTGTACTATGAATCTACTTAAACCAGACTGTTCTGTCTGACTGTTACACTAAATCCACTTTAATCCGATTCTTCTGCTCTCATCAAACCCTCCAACGTCTGTTACTGTGGGAAATTCTATTGCCTCAATTACACTGATTAAAAATACGCGTGAAACCAATCAAATGAAACGGAGGCAACTGGAACGATAATTAAAAGAAGCCACAGAATCGAAGCCTCTGGAGGAGCTGGCGTTCTTTCTTTAGCCGGCTGTCTTGGCCTAGGCAGCGTGCTTTTTAATCAAAGATTTCACCTGACCCAGTCTCATTTCTCGGCTTTCTTCGCGAGCTCTCGTTCCCGCGTCCGCCATAGCCGGGGCGTCGTGATTCTTTGTTATACTCGCGGAAATAACGCGCGAGACGCACAGGAAGAAAAGAGCGAAGCAAGATAAAAAAAGGTGGCTTGCATTGTGCTTGTGCCGACGCGATACTTGCCCGGTTCTTTTCTTGATAAAGTTCGCGTGAAAGCGTCACCGTGAGTTCCCTAGCCGGAGGTCGAATCTTCAATTAAATCCAGTCAGTTCGCGCTTTAAAACCAGGAGACGAAGTCGAAAGTTGATAGAACGAAAAGTCGAACGAGATTGTAACATAACCGATAACGAACCGGGAATTTAATCAGCGAATCGTAAAATTCGATCACCGATCCAAAGTGTCAAGGATCCACGATAGTTGAACGAAAATCTCTAAAGGAGAATGAAAACGCAAAAAGGAAAAGGGAGTGTAATTGGACGAACCAGTCAGCGATGAAACAATAAACGGTGTGAAATTGACGTTGTAACGTGGATCAATCTGTTTCGGTTGGACGAAGCTTTCTCCAAGAAAGTTGTCGTAACCCGTTAACTGGATTATATCTTGTCTGCGAACAGTCCTTGTGTAGCTGAAGGGCCGTGATACGGCATGTACTATGCTGGTGTTAAAGTAAATTCAGCAATTGGTTTCGCAAACGGAGCTTGGAATTCTTCTTGAACATCTGATTAGTTGCATAGATCAGCTTTTGTAATTGTGCAAATTCCTATTCGTCTCTTCTGAGCACGTGGATGTAAGTAATCTTTGTTGCGGAAGAAGGCGCTCGATAAGAATGTGAGCTTTATTTGTCGCTTTTAATAGATTATAACACAATTATTAAACAGTAGACACGTGAATTGGCCGAGTTATAGAGAGAATAGCGACCGTCTGCCATTTCAAGTGGTATCTTTCGAACGAGGAATAGCACAAATGTAGATTTCAGTAAATTTTGATGCGTCTCTCTTGCAAACATTCTCCTATTTTATTCAGAACGCGACATATTGTTACTCGCGTCTCACTATCGTAGGGATTTCCTAGAAAGATTACGGTGCTCGGTTATATTTGTCTGTCGCGGAGAATTTTATGACTTTTTGCAGGCAAGGTCCATAGGGAACTGTATCTGTCGGAAAAATACACGTGGCTTGATTATCAAGACTGTATCTATAGAAGATATAAGATATTCGATCTCAAACGAGTTGCAAGTAAAATGCTCAGAAATTGTGTCAGCTTTGATGATGATCCAATAACTGTTCCTCCGCGTACGACACAAAACTCGATACGTTTAAAGAAAGTTTGACAAGCTTGCGTCTGAGTCGAAAGAGAGGAGATTTGGTTGAACGTTTCACGATTTTGCGGCAGACGAAGATAACGAAAGTTTAAAGAGTCTTCGCTTCGTTATTCCGTTTACTCCTTCCACTTCTTTCGTTTCATTTTTTGCGGTGGAACGTACCTTTTACATTCATGGCCGTTCTCCTGGGCTTTCCTTGACTTTTGATTCTCCCAGGAATAGAATAAATTTTTTGTATCACGGTGATTCTTAATTGCCAAGTAGAAAGGGGAACTTGATTGCAGATATTATCTCCAAAGTATCGAGTTATTTATATTATAATTTGCTCTTAACAATTTGCGAAATATATCAAACGTAGAATTTACGATAGAAGTGCCAAACGTAACGTAAAATTGATTCTGACGGATTACGTAAACTCTGTTTCGCAAATTCGATGAAATTCTATGAAGATCAACCAGTGAAAAGGAGTTTCTAATCTCGATTAGTCGATTCGAATTGCGACGCGTTGATTTCTCAGTCGCTTTCTGTTTGGATCGGGTCGCAGCGATCGTGGGTTCGTTATCGATCGACTTTTCCTTCGTGAACGACGATAATCGTTGACGGAAATAAAAGAGATCGAGGAAAAGCGAGGGCAATGAAAAATTAAACGCGAAGATCGTAGACGAGGGATCAGCTCGCTGAAATCTTCGTCTTTGGAAATTTAACTCGAGACCGAATTATTTTTAAATATTGACAAAGATCTGGTTCCTGACTGTCGATCTTCTATTGCCTGTAACTCGTATTAGAATTCCATTATCTTAGAATTAGAAATATTTAAACAATTTTTATTTTATTGCAATTAAAATATTCGATGAATTGACATTATTCATTCGATGAAAAAATAAAACAAATATAGCAGACAATAAAACAATTGGAGGATCCTTTATCTAACATAAACTGTTTTACTGTTACAGGTATGTAAACCGTGATACGCTTTCCAATCCAGCATTAAGTAAGTAATTTATAGGACCATTTTTATCAGTGCGACTTGAGGGCAGAATGAAGTAACATTACTCGTTCAATGAATGGGCCTGCTTCTTGCCTCAACATAAATTGAATTATTGAATACGTCCTGTTTATCGGGTGTCCGGTTATGTACAAACATCCTCGTTCCAACCCTTCGTCTAATTGTCTTTGTAACGAAAGAACAATCGTTAGTTTCCTGGACCAACCAGAAAAATCTTGGACATCGACGAGAGAAGAAAGAGAATATGTTTTTCGTCTAAACGAAATCTATGTTCGGAATTTTCCACTTGAAAAAGTTCTAAATTCGAGTATCTCTTATTTGCCATTATCAACGATACAAACATTCTATTATTTCGTCGAAATATTCTTTGCTATTTTCTTGATCAGCAAACTTGATACTCGGTATTTTTCCTTATATTTGCACTGACACAATTTCCAGCGAGATGGCGCATAATCGATACACGTGCAGTCGCGCACCAAAAATTTGATTCGATCGCTGGCGGTGGTGCGTCGACTGAAAAACCTGTCTGCCGCGATATTTCATGCGAGCGTAATGCTTTAAGTGGGCCGTAGCACACGAAATCCAATATTTGTTCGGCCGCAAGCACCCCAAGTACCCTCTAGGAATTCGCGCGGCGTTTTCACGCCGACTGTAATTTTATTTTCATTAGAGCATCGCACGAAACGGAGGTTCTGGCACCGACTTCGCGGTTTCCCGCGTCCCAAATTACGATCGCCCGCTCATACGAAAATCTGCGAGCCTATAAACGTCGCGTTCGCCGTTTACGACGTTGCACCGACGACACGGCGAATATATCGGCGAAGTTTCGGCTCTTAAACTGGTTTCAATGTTTCCAGACTCGTTGGTGAATCCTCGAGCGAGGATAGCGCGTTCTTCATTTCGTGGGTAGGAACTTCGTTTCGTCGTTTCCCACGACGTTCGCGGTTGTAAATTGCAGTCGTTCGGCGCTTTTAGTGAGTTAGAATGGTTCCGTAACGTACACCTGGTTAGTACGCTCTTGTCGAAGAGTTAACTTTCAGATGGATCGTATTATTATGTGCGGTTCCATCGTTACGGTATTTGATTCAAGTACACTGAAAGATTACATTCATACAGCATTTTATTTGATAATAAAATGAAATGAAATTAATAAATACACATAATAAAATCGGGTGGATATAAAGATCGGCTAAAAGCAACTTGGCGAAGGGAATAATATTTACGATGTCGCTTTGTTCGAAGATAAAGTCGAAAACGTAAAACAAAATTTACGACCTCGTTTCCGAGCAACGAATTAAGCCCGTGGCGTACAATTCTTAAGTATTCCGTGTCTAATACCGATATCTACAAACGAATAGCGCATTCTACTTAACGATCAAGAAACTTTTCGAATTCTACGAACTTTCCGATATTACTAGATATATTAATCGCACTTTGTACACAGGTGCCTTGGAGGCGTGCAGTAACTGGTTTCCGGTACAAAAAGTCGGTCATCTTCGCTCTTATAGTTCTGGCGTACTGTGAGGAAAAATCGTTTGGTCGAGAATGGTTGTTTCAACGATACTCGTTCCGACGCGAGATCAGCGGGAAATCTAAACTGTAACGACGACGTTCGACTCGGGGTTCACGAACGATAAGATACGAAATGTTTCCGACGCGTTTCCATGAAGTCTTTTAACCGGTTGGTACGGCAACAATTCGAGATAATAAAGCAATTATACCGAAGTCCACTTATCGTTTGGAAATTAATCCACTGCACTCGCAGCTTTGCAAACATCTGCCAGTTCATACCATATCCTATTAGCCGGATGGTTTATGGGCGAGAAGGTTACTTCTTGTTCGACCTGGTTCTACGCGGGAACATTTTTAAGAATTCTCGCTTAAAACACCCCGCCGGGGAATACGTAAACTTTACTTGGATAAAAATGCTAATTTTACAGACACTGTACGTCATACGATGGTAACGATGATGACGTGTCTTTGCATTTCGCGGTACTTAGAAAGACTTTAAGTTGATTTAAAATTTAGAAAAGAAGTGTTCCAGTTACTATACATGAGGTCATTCCATAAATTTCGCCTTTTTTGTTAATAAGCTAATAAGAAATCTTCAATGGGTGTAAGTTTCAAAAAGGCTGAAAGGATTAAAGCGTGGATTAACAGGTATCAATGGATTTGGTAAAAAAAATATAAAACAGCCGAGAATATTAATTCGCCAATTCTGTACGTAACATAACGTACCAGAGATAATTTTTAAGGTTCAGGGAGAGAAATTTGTACGAAAACATTTCCATCAACTTCCATATTACTTAGAGATTTTCTAAGTCCGAGGGAAGAAAAGTTACTTTCTAAGAGAAAAAGCAGAATGACAGATAGGACAGATCGAATTAGTCAAACTTCTGACAAAGAAACGACAAGATTTACGTAAACGACTTTAATATCTCTTATCTCTTATCTCTTTTGTAAAACCAGTAAAAAATATCTGCCAGCGAAAGCGTTGTAAAGATTGTGGGGACTGCTGCGATCCCTAAATCTTCGCCTGTGATTTCACTCTACGTTACACAAGGGTTGCAAAAGGAAAACGCCACGCCGGTGTAATTTTCAACGCTGTAACTTCGCTGTTTAACCCGCCAATTAATCGAGGGGGCAAAGTACAGAATATAACGCGTGCGGTGAATACAAACTCGAGGGAGGAACGAATGAAAGGAGTCAGGTATGAACGAGAGTTGGTTAGGGTGCAGCAAGCTCTTTTTTTTTTTTTTACTCTCGCGACTGCACCTGCCGCGGGAAAAATACATCTTCGCGTAGAGGAGCTTCATTATTTTGGCGGGATCCTTTTCGACCCTCCAGCGACGAATCCTTCTTTTGTCTCTGTCTGTTTCTATTTTTGTTTCTTCTTTTTATTTTCTAACCGACGACCCCCGCTTTTTGGTCGACCACCGGCAACGATTCTCGGTGTCTCGTTGCAAGAAGAAGACGAACGCCCGAGGGAGAGAAACCGCAGCTCCTTTGCGTCGAGATTCTCGCTAGACGCCCGCCTCGTTATTATCACGTGCATTTGCATTTTTGTCGCAAGCCAGCAATTGCAAATGCGTCGCTTCCAGGCAAAGTAGCTGGAATTTGACGTGCGTCGCGCGTATGTGTACTACAGAGCGTGCGTTTCGCGAATTTGAATTGTTGATTCGCTGGAAATTGAGATGTTTGAATGGTGAACGCTGTAAGTGGCTACAAAAAATAAGAAACGATTTCCCCGTTGAAAAAGGGTGTACATTTTACTAGAAAGCAGAAATGAGAATAATCTGTTTTACGTTTCAGACTAAATTCTATTATACTTATTGTACTATACCGTGTCCTATGTACTGAGAATGACCGATAATCGATTAATCTACGTAGATTTACTTTAGTCATTAAATACGTATTAATGGAAACTGGATTTTTAACTCGTACAGATATTTTACGTTTATTTCTCTTTAAATTACATTTACGTATTCACACTACGTGTTCGCGCTATATGAACGATTTTATTTTTCAATAAATAATTAAGTAAATGGAGGGATTTTCCACTCGGCTCCTTGTTTTATCACTATGAAATAAAATATTCGATAGCTATAACAACAGTAATCCAATTTCCGTCGAACGAGAGTTAATATATCAGGGTTAATGAATAAAAGGATAACGAGTAACAAAGAATCATAAATTTACCTCTACGTTGTATAATTGACAAAATAGAAGTATAAAAAAGAAAAAAGTATTGTTTCCGTATATCTGTAATGGTATTACAGAAGCAGAGTGGAAATATCGAAGCGCCGACCCGCGCTCGAGCAAATATTTTACTTAAAACTCTTTCCCGTAAATGCAATTCGTCTGATTGTTCCGAAGTTTGTGCGTAAAGGGACGCAGCTTGAATAATTCATCGGCGACCAGCTTCGAAATTCGCGTTTATTAATTAATCACATTTTGCGGCTCGCTCGTGCACGTTCCAACCGGCAATACTTTCATCGTATTATTTTTGAGAGAACGAACGGCGAACGTTAAAAAAAACCTAGCGAACAGAGAGAGAAAGAGAGATGGAGAGAGAGAGAGAGAGAAGGGGGAATTCGTTGGTAGAACTGTTGTTAACTCAAATAACTCGATGAGCGAAAAACGAAACGAAGGTGTTGAACGATTTTCGTTTAAACACCGGCTGAGGGGATTTGATGGGCTTTAATTCGACGTTACATAATACCTCGATGATCTTCTAATTCCCTATGTCAGTTAATGCGGGCGCGTAATTCGATCAGCGAGTCATTGATCTCGTAAACCGCTTATTGCGTGCGCGCACGCGTTAATTGCATAAGGATCGTGTGGATCGCGGTTCGAACGTAATTGAAAATTGTTTGCCGCCGCGAAATTGCGCCTCTGTGACTTCTGCTTTGATCGTATTGATTCGCGATACCTGGCTCGTGAACGTTTCTTTGACGTTCGCCAATCCCGTTTCAAACCGAAGAACTTTGCCAACTAAATTATTATCGGTTGTTAGTTCTACGCAAAAGGATACTTTATTTCGTCGCTTTGACTCGGAAAAAATTCTTGACACGAAGAAACCTTATTTCTTTCTTTTTTTTCTTATAGTTATATTTATAGGCGTTTTCAAGTTATATTCGACGGATTGAAAATCGTAAGAGCGTAAATGAAAATATTGAGAATTCAAATTCAGTCGCGTATTTACAATTTAAATGTAACATCTCTTTCGCTTCGTAACTAATTAAATTATAATTTTATTCGCGCAGGTGGACCAAATTACATCGCTGTACGTTCCATTGCTCCATTTGACGCAAATGATGAAAAAGAAAAACCAGTATTCTTAACCGTGATCAACATCTCTCGCAACATACTTTTTCTTTCATTTCTTTGCTTATATCGTCAAGTAGAAGGATCGAGACAAGTTTCTCACATTTTTCCAATGAAATTCTCCGCAACAAAGGAAAGAGTAATTTCCTTATTTTCCCGGCTCATTTCGAGGTTTATAAAGAAACTTATAGACGGATGTCACGCGATGCTTGTAAAATTAAAAGCGTTCTGTCGAGCATTACGATCGAAAGAGTAGAATCGGCTTTTGATTTGTAAGATCGGTCGGAGCACGCGAGCCAGCCTTACTTCGTGCATATATCCTGCTACGTCTGCTCTCCCTTCCTCTTTACTCTCTCTCCGCATTCCTTTCTTCGCTTTGCTTCCACCTTCTGTATTCTACTCGCTATCATCGTTCTTCCGCCTCTCTCCTACTCGTCCGATGATTCTACTCGCGTTTTCCTCTCCTTCGCCTTCGTCCACTTTGTGTCGTTCGCTTCCCCAAAGGATCACGCGGTACATACGTTCCAGCTTATCTCGCAGATTATCTTAAATATCGCAGACAGAACAATGGCGTTTCAATCGTGCGAAACGCAGCTGACGTTTTCCTGCAATTATTTATCGCGTCACGCTGTTTGACGCAACGCAATCACGCCTCTGGTCAGTTAAACGCATTGTCCAGCGAGAAACCCTTTTGTATTCGGTCGAAGTATCAGTGATCTCGAATCGAATTGTGATAGATACTTTGATTCTATTGTTTATTTGATTATTAAGGCACATAAGCCTTTCGGTATGGAATGCATTATGGAAGAAGATGAGGTGAAGCGAAGGAACTGTAAGAGAAAATAGAAAGAGATGAATAGATAAGCAAGGAAGGCTGAGCGACTGATTTTTGTTACGTTAGTTAGTTTAAAATTGTACGAGTAACTTGATTACGATATCGTAATGGATTACGAATGGACTGGAATGGAAATTTCGAAAGGTTTACGATAACAAAATAAATAATTCGTCGAATCTGTCAACCAATTCGTTTATTTTGCAAATTTTTCTGGGCATACTCGATTCGTTAATACCATAAATCCTTTCACTAAACATCGGTGTATTCTGAGAAGCATCATTTCCGAAGATTCGATATCAATTTGACTGTACGCAGCTTCGAACGAAGTCACACGATTTTCATAAGGATCGATCGAAATTATCTCGATTCAATCTTGAGTTAGGCAAGCTCGGTTACTCCGATTAGTCCGGTTCAATACGAATCGTACGATTGGTTTAGTTACGATTCAATCCAACAATTGTGATACACTTCCGTTCCATTCGGCCTGAATTAGTTCGCTTCGGTGCGATACAGCAGTGACTGTTCAGTTTCTGCAAGTAAACAACCATTACCACCCCGTTGTTCCGATACCGACCAAACAGAACCGCCTGTAAACGAGGCCACAAACAAACCAACGTTAAACAGCCACCGAGCAACATCGTATCTCGATAAAAAGTCTCTCAACTAATTCTATTTATACCAGAATTAGCAGACATCTACAGAGAACCTAGCCCTTGTTATCGCTGCGAAAGCTCACAAAAAGGACCGAAACCCTCACGATCTACGGCACACCACATTCTCAACGATCCGGAATCGTTCTTGCTCAACATGCTCTCAGTTTTTCCTCTCTCTCTTTCTCTCTCGCTCTCTCTTCAGCATCTATTCACCTTCGTGCAATCCTTCTCTGTCCCTCTAATTTCCTTCCGTCAAGCGCTCGTATTATCTTCCCATCCTCCCTCTGCACCATAATCTCTCTCTTTCTCCCGCCATTTACCTGTCTCCTCCGGATCTCTCTATCTCTCTTCGTCCTTCCAACTCCCCTTTGCTTCCCTCTCTCTCTCTCTCTCTCTCTCTCTCTCTCTCTCTCTCTCTCTCGGTGAACACACAAACACGCCTACACGACACGTGGGTGTGCAGTCGGCGCACAAACGCGTTCGTGGACACGCACATACACACAGGCATACATACATACACACGTGAACGTAGAACTGCTACGATGGCTCGAGTGTGGAGCCCATGGAGCCGAGGGTACGGACGACAGTACCGCGTACACACCACAACGTTCCGCACTCATGCCTTGCGTTCTCCCGCGATAGATCGCCGAACGGCATCTCCGTTCCTCCGATAGAGCCGGCTCGAAACCGCCTCCGGCTTGTCGTCGTCGAGGAACCAAGCCAACCAACCAAAGATCGGCTCCTGGACCCGGGGAATTCGACAGTCCGCGTAACCGGGCAAACAGATCGCTCGAAATTTTCGATCGCCTCGAGAACAGCCCCTTTGATCCTCCGATTCATGCTCGATCTACCTGCAACGAACGGATCGCCCATCGGTTCAACGAGTTCATCTTCCGTACTTACGTTTCGACGGATCAGCTGATCGCTGTTAAAGGATCGAGGAATGGTGGTGGTACGTCCGCCGGTGAAATCTTTGGCTACGAACATCGTAAAGGATCTTGCGAATCGAAGACTCGCGCGGGTGGTTAAGAAAAGCGGGATTCAGATACGTCAGCGAGAACGTGGATTTTCTCGTCGGTGCACAAGCTGACTAGATGAGATGCAGCCCCGCATCGCTTCCTTCGTACCAGTCCCTGGATTAAGTGTGTTCCTAGGCACAATATGATCACGGTGATTTAAGATTTATCTAAGTATCTATATATAGGGATGGTGTTTGTTGACACGAGTGCAAGGAAGGATGAGCTTGACTATAGATTAATTCTTCGAGAAAGTAATAGAAGATAATTTTCGATGGACATTACGCAACGATCGTTGAACAAGTGAAATAGCGCGGCATGTTTCGTTCATTTGGTCGGTGCAATTTAGTGACTATTCGTTCGAAAGTACAAAATTATTTCCAAAGCAGCTCTCTTTCTCTAATATCAAAAGTGCAATCTATCGAATTAACGTCGATATCGATGAAACATGGACAAATCGCGACATAAGTGAATTGCCATGAATTCCCGTAAAAATAGACGCGCGAACGAATAAAATAGCGGAGAGGAAAATTTGGAAAAGTTGAAAGAATCTGCATCAATGACAACAGTAGCAATTGCACGCACTCGACGTCAACTGTACGTCACTCGAGGCCGTGAGCATGTGCGCTCGAGCCGAAGGGCGCGCTCGTACGCGCGCACACTTCCTACAATGTCGAGTGCCGGAAGACGCGAGCAGAGGGGAGGGGGGTATGGACTAGGTAGACGAGTTCCTCTCGACGGACGAGTGTTAGTCGAAATATTCGAGTCGTGGCGAAAAAGCTTGGCGCGAGACGCGCGCTGGTCGAGCGTCGAAAAGCGGCGAGGCGCACGCGCGGCCGCTCGTTAATTGCCGCATCGTGAACACGTGAACACAGTGTATCCAGTGTCTTCGTGTATCCTTGGCTAATCACTGGCAAGTCCCGCCCGCGTTTCGTTCCTCTCGCGAAAATGAAATCCAATGCGGGCCGCACAACGAATCGAGTGTCTCGAGCTGACTCGCACGGGAACCTCCGATGCCGCCAGTTTTCGAACGAAGTTCCGCGCGCGTGCGTCCTCGATCCTCGCTGTCTCAAGATCGTAAGAACTGTTTACGAATCGCGGTAATATTCGTAGTGTGGTTTAAGCATGATACAGACTCGTTTTGTGTTTAAGTAAATTGTTTTTCGTTGTGATCTATGGTGATTTTTGTGGTGTTTGTGGATTTATATCGGGGATTTTCCGTTTCATCGATCGGTAAGGTATCTATTATCCGGTATAAGCCGGATAGACGCAATGATTGAAGATAAACGAGAGTAATATACAGAGAAAAATGAAGGGAGGAAGATAGAAGTTATTCGCGTTTGAAGTAGTTTGTAGTAGTTTCTGGGAATGATTACGTCTTCGTTTCAGGTTGATGAAAGTAGTTTCTAGAAATGACACGTGAAGTAGTCCCGTAGGAAAGTCCTTGAGTTCAGGGAACGTACATTTCACGTAGTAATTTGCAGGTTTCCGTAAACTTAGAAACATGACTTTCTTGCGAAGGATAAGATTGTATATATACTCTCTGGCGTATAATCAGCATAGTCTAATTTGTTTTAATCGACGGGATTCTTATCCAATTAGAAATTATTCGTTCTTCTTCGTTTTAAACCCTTTTTATTCCGTATCTTCTTGACAACTTAAACGAACCAAAATCATATTCGTCTCCTACCTTGGCGTCGTTTTAAATCGTAGAATAAACTGTTCGATTCGTCCTCACAGTCGCAGAGTCTGGTAATAAAATTTCGCGATTAAACCGACGAGGAAAGTTTCCAAGAAACCACTTGCCAGAAAGAGGACGATAGATCGGAACAACCACGATTGGCGTCGATTTCAAACAATTGGTTCTTAACACGCGTACCAGCGATCTACGAGCAATTCAGTCGATTGTAGGTAATTGAGCTAGCCCTTGGACAGTTCAGTCCCGATTAATCGGGAAAATGGCAAGTAGGAGGCGGAATTAGCGATGGCTCGCGAGCTATTTAGTCGGCAGGCAGGTACCTGCATTCAAGAATCTTCCAGATACCGGGAAAGCCATTCGTCTTGACGGACGTCGAGGTCATTAAGTTAACACCGCGTATCGGCCGATCTAAAGGCTGCCACATTTCTCATCAGCGGATTTATATCGTTTCAGGCGTTTCCCTTGCTATCTTGATAATCCTCGAATCCTGCCGCGATGTCGCTATTTTCGAATTATCCTCGTAATAATTAATTACCTTCGGTACAATGATATATTCCAGCTTGGCAGTTTCGTGTCTTGAAAGAATCCGAATGATCCCAAGAGATTATCAAGCGATATCCTTCGAACGAATTATCATCGATTCGTATCGTTTCGAACCAGTTTCCACATTGAAATCTCGTTCGCGTGTCTATTTCGACCGTACGCTCTAATGAATTACGACGAGTGTTCGTTATTTTCCTTGAAGTAACGTTCGTTGCAAGTTAAAAGAGAACGATTACTGTACCGTGAACGATAACTTCTTTTCATTCGGCGTGTTATACGCGTCGTCGTAATACAACGATCAACGTAGAGATCGAAAGATCGGAAGAGGATCGAAGTATCTCGGAAATCCAGCGGATTTTGTATTTGCCATCGGCGCGTACGTGCGAGCATTCTGGATCGGCACAATAACCATATGGGGGTTTATTAACCCCGTATCTCGACTATCGGAATCCGTTCCGATCGATACTCTTCGACGGCTCATATTGTTCCGCCCTTTTTTTTTATTCGCGTACGTCTAACTTCCCTCGAACTGTGTGTATCCTCTCCTTTCATAGAGAATTCCTTGCCGGCTGTGTTCCGTCTAGACTATTAATCGCCGAAGATTTAGTCGTTGCCGTTAATTTCAGGCGAATTAATTCTCCGGCGGAATTCCAAGGGAAAATTAAAATGTCTTTGTAAATGGACTGAATGTAAGCGTCGATTTACGGTTCATTTAATTCTTCGTTTAAACGTGGATGGACGTTGCGAAATCAATTTTTGAAGAGGTTTACTCTGGTGAAATTGTAGCTACTTTTCTCCTTCCCCCGGCCCCGATTTGTTTTCTCGATGGATCGTTATCATTCTGAATTAAAATGTATTCACCAGCCGAGTGTTTTCTTCCACGAAATAATTTCCTGCGTTTTCACGTACTGATAACTCGTTAACATTGTTAATTACGAGAAAATATGGTAATAGGTTCGTACGAGAAAACATTTGTCGATCTCGCGCGAGTAGCTGGAATATAATACCGCGCGAAATCGTTTACGCGAAAAAAGAAAAAACAAATAAAATGTTACACGAAGGTAAATCTGGCTCTTCGTTCGATTTATATAACGAGTTATATAATTCCATTATCAATTCGATTACTTTTTATAATCTCGACTCCGAATTTAACCTCGTGCTTTATGCAAACGACGTCTTTTAAACGTTTCACCGGCGGGAAAGCTAAAGATCAACATTCAGCACGAGCGACATTTAATCAGCGATAGTAGCTCGTTTCGTCATGGTTACACGCTATACGAACAAAATGAAAAATCTAAATGGAACGACACGACGAGAAAGAGAAAAAGGCAGCGAGCATGATCGACAGGAGGTGGGATCGCCAACGACAGCGTGGAAACCTGTCATATTTTATCGACACCGCAAATCGCGAACTTTCAGCGACGCACGGTAGCTTATCCGTTCTATGGTTGGAAACGTTGTCGGATTTTTCGCAAGGTTAATCGGCCTGCAGGTGCTTGCCTATTAAATTACAAGCCTATGAGCTAGCGCGCCTCCACGTAACGTTAGCAACGTCGATTAAAGGTAACTGTCGTCTCTCGCGTTACGTAACAAGCCGATAGCGCGGCCATACCTGTTCGCGAACGAAAAATCCGCATTAGAGACGCCGTGACTTTACGATCTTATCGTTCCGCACTGTGCACGACTGCTGGCTAGCCGCGTATTATCGAATCGCGATTTACCTTTCCATATATGCGTCTCTTTTATCAATGCTTCGTGCTGGAAGAATGGATTTTAGTTGGGGGACGAGAATTTCTTTTCGCTTGAAATGGATTTTTAAGGAAGAATTGTAACGCGACTAAATAGTTTTAGTTGGTTTTGTCTTTGAGATTTCATCGATTATGTTAATAACGCGCTGATCGTTGTAAGTTAATGGTTGGCGGAAAGATTTTTCTGCGCGTTCTACGCTAATTAATTTGTTAGGTATCTTACGATTATAGTTAATAAACTAAAGATCAGAGTGTTTCAATACCGTAGACACAATTCGAAATTTTATGGAAAATGAAAAATCTGTTGTACAAAGGATATTAAATGCAACATGTTTCAGTTTTAGTAAGGTCAATTTACTTTTATCTCGTACTGCTCATAAATAAGGGATTGGCTCGTACGTTCGACAAATTTCGTTAAATTGATATCGAATAAAATTGGATCTTCTATTTTCTGCAATTACCCATATCCGTTAGTATACTCTGGAAACAAAAACACGCGTATTTATGCCCATGAGAGGATTATGAACTTAGAAGCTTCTATTCACAATTTTTTAAAGAACCCACGTAACACCATGAATATACAATGTACAGATTATACTGATCCGCTTTAAGATGTTACTCACAGCGCTGAAAAGTCGGTGTACGTGAAATTCTCGCGCGGACTGTTAAACAAAGACAGACAGAGGATGGTAACGTTGAATTAAGAACGAGTGCCGTTCTTCTTAGAGATTTGTTAAAAATTTGATGGGCCGACGAGGATTCAGCTAGGAACGTCGAACGGAGAGGAAGTTCTCGTGCATTGCACGTAAAACTTGGCTGGTAACCGCTTGGTTTCGCGGGAATTTGTCTTCATTATTACTAATCACCTATTAAAGTTTACGTTCGACGAGATAGTTAATAGCAAAAAGGGGGCGGGAAATGGGAGGATCGGGCGAGAGAAGGGGAAAGAGCTAAGAAGCGGATGAAACTTTCAGGTGAAAAGTTTTCGGTGTAACTTGCTACCTCTTCGCCGACTGAACTAACAGAGAAAGAGAGAGTAAGAGTACATCCTTCGTCCGGTGCTCATGCAAACAGAATTTGCAGCGAAAACGAAATCTCGATGATTAATTCTCGAGATCCACTATTCTCTCCCTCTCTCTCTCTCTTTCGCTCTCCCTCCCTCATACGCGTAACTGGTAACCCTATTTTTTATTTTCCCAATTTTTTCCCTTTTCCTTGTTCCACTCTTTTTTTTAGCACGTTACGAATCGTATTTAAACGCGAGCGGTAATTTATTACGCGGTTTCCCCATTGTTCGCTTTCTTTCGCCTTACAATTGCGCGAGCACATCGCGTGCTGCTTTAACGTAATAATTTGTACCGTGCTTTCAGTAACTCGACCGTGTTCTCGCACGATCGTACGAAACATTTAAGAAGAGCGAACAGAAGAAGAAGAAGATAGAAACAGCGTCTTCGTCCGATTGGAAATTCTCTTCAGATCTAATAGACATCGATTGTATCGTATCGCGTGGACAGTGTACAGTTAACGATACGCGTTGTTCTTCGTCGTTTAACATAACCGTGCTTGTTTCGATTCTTTTCACGACGAATAATTTCCTGCTTCACGCTCTGTAAACGAAATTGTTCGCTATTAACTCTCTAGTTTATGCCACAACAAGGCCACAACGATGCGTAAGAAATGCGTAGAATGAGGTGTAATGGTACGAGAATCTGCACGTCGGCGTTGATCCAGTTTCGGGCGAACGATTCTCAATTGACGAAATAAATATCATCTACGACGTCGTTAAAAATAATTTGATCGCCAAAAGAATGTGTCTCTTTTTCTTTTTTTTTTTTTTCTTTTTCCGTCGCTACCGCTATAATTCGAATATAGCAGTAGGCAAAATGGAAATTACGCAGAAATGTTAATAGCACGTGGTGCGCCGCGATTTGCATTTAACGTGGAATTATTTCGCGCCTCTATTAGAACGATGAATCCGTTTTTAAGTATCGCGCGGATAGGGAACGGCACAATTAAACGGTGGTAACCTTTCACAATACCGGCAGGTAAACAAAAACGCGGTCTGATTTTAAAAAAATTACCTAAAAACCCCTATGACGCGGCCCTTGTGCCCTGTTGGATTAATTATAAAAACTAAACATTCATTTCCATCGCGGTAACTTCAATTAATTCCGCGCGGCATGGAAGTAGCGCGGAACTGTTAACAATATGCATTCAAGAGCATTACGCGCAATGTCATTTACATTCAACCGAAATTACTACAAATTTCTATCGTAATAAAGAACCCCGTTTCACACTACGCGGAGAACATTGTAATTAATTCGGCTTGATTCGCGGGACATATGCACGTTTTACGAACTCCGAGCCATGAAACAGAATCAACCTATTTTATTACGACACAAAGAAAACAGAAAACAATAGAACGAAGAACAAAGAAATTACACGCTATGAAGAAAGACCTTTTTACTGACTGATACCGAATCTCGGTCAGGATTAATATCGCGTGGGATGTTCGGTAATTCAAAAGAGAGAAATGTAACTTAAGTACTATATCTTTACACCGTAAAGTTTCGCTGCTGAATAATTTTGATGTTCGAGTAAATGGTAACACAGAGCGGTTACAAAAAGTATTATTTGCACAAACACTTATTTTCCTATATTTATCTTGTCTTTTATCAGTTTCTGTATTTTACATCCGCAATATAAAATAGCAAATGGCGCTAATAATTAATACGAAATTTAATATACTCGAACCTAATTACTTAGTAATAGAACGAAGCTCGCGTTCCTTTCAGAGTCTTGTAAGCTACACGTAGCAGCCAGTGATTCTAAGCTTTTAGCCGATTGTGTACAGAATTTATAGCAAATTTCTTTTTCAATGCGGTTCCTGAACTTCGCTAGGAGAACCACATTTCGTATGCGCTGACCTTACAAAATAGCAACTCTCAAACTTGCGAATTCTCTCAAATCGCTGTTAAAGGATGAAATATAAGTTGATCGTGGATCAGAAACAAGGCTGCCAAACCAATAGCACGGGTGAAAGTATTGTTCGTGACAATCGGATACTGTCGCTTTCGAGCGTGCAGTTTCAGAGCGCGAAATCAGAGAACCATATGAGCCGGAGACATATACATAGGTACAAGGAGCGGCGTTATCGACGGGTTTTCGTCGTTTCGGTCACGGTGCAGGCTTTAATTAAAGTTTAGCAATCGATTGCATGGACAGAGCGCGACGAGAGTAATCAACAGTCGCCCACGCAATCAGTGATCGTCGAAGCCAAACTTCGTCTCGCCGATGCTTACGGTACGGTACACCGTAATCGAACGCTCTTCGAATCGCCGATACACATCGGCTTCTCTGAAGAAACTTTTCCTCTTGTAAGAGATTTTTCTTCCACGTCTTCGTATTTTTCAAATCTTCGGCCAGATTCGTCGAGATCCGGTTTACCCTCGCCACGAATTTAAATCTTGTTTCCCTCCGTCGTCGGTGCCACACGCCGCCCTGTTGATTCAGAGTATGCGAAGAAAACTCCGTAAGCTGTGGTTTTCCCTAGTTTTCGTGGATCGTGTCTCGTTTTGTTACCACAGGAATTGTTTCTCTTGAATAATATATATATAGAGGGAGAGAGAGAAAGAAAGAGAGAGATAAGAACTCAAGTGGGTTGTAAATTTGCATTCTTACGGGAACATTGAATTTTCTTTTAACCAAAGCTCCGTTCCTTTCGAGATTTCACGATTTCAATGTGTTCACTCGGGTATTCAATTCACGAAATGCAATTACGTCTTTTCCTGTTTTCATTAATCGGCGCTAGATTTACCGATAACCAAAATATGAAACTCGTACGAAAGAAGTGAAAACGAAAGTTCCGTACGAAAATATGTAAAACAAGTTTTCTTCTCTCTGTACTTTAGAAACGACTATTCAATTGCCAAAAATGTACGTAACTCGGAAAATTTGTAAGCAGAATTACGAATTATAACCCTGATAGTTCCAATATCGATGATGTTCGGTAAAAGAAGATACGCTTTCAAAAAGCACTTTACGATATTGTCCTTCTTTTGAAGTCGGAGCATAGCTGCGATGTGTACTCGACAAGAACGACTTGTTCGAACGATGAATTCTTGTCGATAGACTCTTTCCCTCAGGTTTGTTTTACGAGCTATCGGTGATTTTTTAGTAACTTCTGAAAGACCCCACTTCGCCTCCTAAGTTCTCTTTATCTCTTTTCTTTCTCCTCTCTTCCTACTTTTTCTTCTTCTCTTTCCACCGTCTTTTTTTCTTTTTCTTTTTTTTCTTTTTTTTTTCTTTATACGGGAAGCAGCCTTGTTAGAAACGGCTTAGAAACTCTTCAGAATGGCCGATCGATAATCTAGAATGCGCTTGAAATCTGGTTTCCAGAGACGTCGAGACCAGCCAACGGAAACTTTATGACCGACTCGCTGGCCTTTTTAATCGATAATCAGTCGAATGAGAGGAAGAGGGATTGAGCACGATCTTGGCGGAAGCACGAGTTCCGGCTGATTTGATTTGTTAACAATAGGAACACGACGCGGAGATCGGGAAACTTTCGTGACGTCCGATTGTCGAGTCGAATCTTATTTTCGATCAATTTATTTCGTAACACTTCCCCAAACAATTGATTCCACGAAGCTGGTTTCTTAAATATTAATGTTTGACTATGAATATATGTAGTTAATAAAAAATACAGGATTGAGACGATAACGTGAGAATCGTTAGTGGTAAAAATTACGCGATCTAAAATTGTTTTTATTACAATTCTGCGTCTTCTTGCGCAATACGATTAATACGTATTATTAGCGAACTTGTAGAAATTACAAATTGCAAGTTACACGTATGAAATACGAATGAATTTTCTTACGTAACAGCAACAAGTTTAATAAAAAAAAAAAACAAATTAAATTTCACAAATTAATTTTATAAGTCACAAACTATCTAATGTTCTTGTTACAAATACCAATCTATATACATAATCTAATATTTCTAACTTGTCGATTTAGTCACTTTATTAATTAATCGATTACCGTATAGAAGGGTCACCATAACAACATACACTTTTTGAAGTCTCTTCATGGAGATAGAATCTTTTTATCTTTTATCGTAGGAAAGAATAGGATTAAAAAGCAGCGACCTAATCAGTGGAAATTAACATTCGTTACCCGATACGAGGTGAATTTCGCTCAGAAAGAGATACGTTACGCGACGCTCGTTCAATTCGATCGACTTTTCGTATAGCCCGAATGGAATTAAACGGCCGAAATTGGGGGCCAATTATCCGTATTATGTTTCGAGGCGGACGAAATGTTAAGCCGATTGCGCGAATTAACTCGATCTAAATATGGCTGGTCGTGCGAGAATTCAGCTCTTTAGTACGGCCGGCCATGGGCTTTTCAAAATTCCCGTTCAAACGACGATTCCTCGATTTCGGCGCCCGTTCCCGGCTAACAATGCTGCCACATTTTTGCATCGCGGCATGGAGAATTAAACAGCAATCTAGCCTCGTGTAAAATTTAAATAAACCCGCCGAAACTCTGTATGCATACTAAAGGCACGCAATCGCACGAAAAACCTGCGAAATTCCTGGCTACACCAACGGTATTTTAATCCCTTAACTGGCTAAAGCGAGTTTGTTTTATTAATTTCTTTTTTCTTCATAAACCATACAGTACAAACACTGTTACACGTTTTATATAAAATAGATACAGAAGGATACTTTGGTATTTAAAAAAAGAAACATCTTACGCTCGTAACTGCTCTGTTATCATCTGGAAACGGAGGCTTAATCGAAATGAGAATCTCAAGACGCCACTCTAATACTCAGAAGCATTAAAAATAACGAACGATCGAAGTGAAAGCACGTGGAAGTATATTCGTATCGACAAGAGGCCAAGTTCACCGATCCTATAAAGATAAATCGGATTTTTCGTGTCTGTTGATCGTTCCGCTCGCGTCTGACATCGACCAGGCCTTTTCTACTAATCTTCTCGTAGCAGATTGCGCCTGAGAATAGCAATTCGCTCGTAATTCTCCTCGAAGCAAACCTTAAAAATTTCGTTCAAACTGGATCGAGGGGAGAAGCAAGAGGTAGAATTTACGCGATCGTAGGACGTTTGAGGAGAACAAGATGTTTATTGAACGATTCGGACGTTCGTGAGCGGTAATCAATGCAACCTCGTCGTGTATCGTGATGCCTTTGCGAATGTATAAATATCGTACGACATGCTGGTTGTATGCTAACGAATCTACACGGGACAGCAATCGGTAGAAGGTTAGGCGTGTCTATTAAAAGTTGATGTCCTTCGGGCGGCGAACAAAGATCTTAATCGTCTACTGCATTTCTTTAAAATCGGTTTTATCGCATTAAAAATTTCAATTTATCAAATTCAGATACAAATCTTCAAGTATTAATCGTTTAGTTCGTTTTTATTTTTCTCTGCCTTCCTTTTTTGCCTCGAGACAGAACGACGTAGAGCTTGGAAAATTGTTTTAAATGAAGACAAGGTGAACTTTTTCGAAGAGAATTTTTCCTATGGCGTGAAGAAATTCTCGAGGCAGTCTGAACGACGTTCAAGATTAATTATACTTCTCCGAAGGACTCTCTTTAACGGAATTAGCTCATCCCCGACAATTAAGCAAGGACTCCCGTAGTGTGGTCTCTATCGCACTGGCGCGTCAGTTTCGCGCGTTGCAAATTAGTTTCTTCGGCTGCTGCAACGAAATGGTTTCCTCGTGTTGGCTGAATGAAAGTTATTCTTCAGAAAATGACGAATGAACGGCCTGATGAGACGCTTCATTTAGACCGGCGTCCTGTTCCAGCTGAATCGATTAAATATTTCACTCGAAACTAGTCTCAAATGTAGTACAATGAGCGAAAAATTAAGAGCTGATTGAAGGAGCTATCCTCGTTAATCCTACTGGTACCGGTTCATAGTAGCGACAGCTACTTTTCTTATATTAGCAATGAAATCACATTCGCTCATAAAACGGAAATAATTTTAATCCATTTGTCATTCGAAATTTCTATTAAATACAAAAGCAAAAATTAAATTATAAGAGGAATTAATTTGGTTAGATTGAAATTAATTTGAATTTTTAATAGACTTGTAAGTGCACTGATTGAATGAAATATGGAAAAATGTAAATTATATTCCTACTCTTAAAAGTGTTAATTATTACTACATTTAAATTAGCAGTAATACGCGCGACCAGTTAATTCGATTTCCTTAATTAACACATGGAAATAAAATCGTGTTCGACTGAAGTTAATAAGTTTACAATAAAAATCAGCTCATGCCGTACTACATGATAACGTTAAAATGCCGGCCTGAAGGATGAAATTAAAACTGTAAACGATCGTTTCGATTAAAGCAGAACTGCGGCTCGTTCGAAGCAATGTCGTCTGTTCGATCGCGCTCGAAAACGTACAGCGTCCACAAATAACGATCGCGCGGCGCGATCAGCCAGACACGATGGAAATTATGGTCGCCGCTTTTCCCGGAGCCGTTCCGCGACCGGTCCACGTGGGCGTGGGACGATCATCGTCGATCCGTAACATAGATAACCGTCTGAACGGATGCAAACGCGCCGCCGATTCAAATATCGAATCAAGTCTCCAATTATGCGCATGTTTTTTCTTTAATCAATAGCCTGGAATTGAACAATCTTTTTCTCTTTTCTTTCTTTCAGTGGTACGTAATTTGTCAGACATTTTAACTTCTTGATTTAATCTTAATCGTTTAATATCGGAATTTTGTTTATTGACAAAGTAAATTGTAGTCGATTGGCTATAGTATCTTATTTTGATTTGACATGTGAAAATTGATAATTGCTATATAAACGGATTAGTTGTTAGTATAAAAATGTTAAAATATAATAATATCGTGATAACTAAATGAGATGAGAAACACGAGTACAATATTCTAAGAAATAAATTGATCGAGATGAATTGATATATTTTCTCTAACATTGATTTGATCACCTGTTTTACCTTTCTAATCAATAAAATTCTACGAAATGGAATAATTAATACATACAAAATTTTACCACAATTTATCCTCCAAAATTTCTTATTCGAAGCAAACAACAAGAAAAATTTGCATTTATAATTAGCCATGATTTAAGCAATCTATATATACCGCGTATATAAGTTTTTCTTTCGTGCCAAATATTATGCGAGCAAATTGTTTTTTATCAACCGTTAATCTCATGGTCGCAGCCTTATTTTCTCTCTCTGTGAGCCGTATATTTGAAGAGGGCTGTTGTCAGCCGCACGCCTGGCTCGGTTCCGGTTCAAAATATGCTGGCAATGTCGTGGCTGGTCTTCGTCCAAGTATCTTGGAGGAGAATAATAGCGAGGAATCGAGGAAAAAGACGCGCAGAAAAGGTAGCCGAGGAATCTTGATTCTCGTCGCGAGATACCGAAGCCTGGCGACAGGTTTTGCTGCTCCACTTCGATTCTTCGGTATCAAACGCGATCCTCTGACCGCGATAACCGCGCAGCATTCTCGCTGAAATGCACCGGGTGTCCCATCAAATCGACTCATGATCGAAGAAATTTCCATAAACCAAGCGATTGCCGATGCTTTCCTGGTCGTTTGTTGTAAGTTGATCGACTCGTTTTGGGATTATCGGTCGTTACGGATAATTTATGGATTCGAATTCAAGATAACCACGTGTTTGCGACTCTCTTACGATCTATTTAACCGCTGTTTCGACCGATGAAACGCGAGAGGGATGTATGCTCTTGTTGAATAGCATTTAAATGGATCCTGATCAAGTTTCGAATAGATTATGGCCATTATTTTGAATTATCGGGATCCATGAATAAATCAAGCATTGAGAAACGCGAAGTAAATCGATGTAGGTCCGCTTGCTGGAACTCAATCGTTAAAATTATCCATTGTTTCTTTTTTCCTCCGCCTGTTTTTTATTTTCTTCTCTGTTCACGTCGATCGAACGATCGAATTTCTGCTTATAAATTTCTTTTGTGACAAGAAACTTAACGTATTATTAATTTCTATTTATCTACCGACAGGGGATTTATTTCGTTCCCTCTGTTAACTCGCACTTATCCTTCTTGCACCGATCGATCGAAACGCCAATGATGCAACTGAAATCCATTGTACATCCTCTCATTTTTATTCTAACGATCAATCCTCCGTTGGTTTTAAAACCTCCTTGACGTGAGTCCCGGATCGCAATGTAATCCTACGATAATGGCAACTTTATAAGCCAATTACGCGACCGCGTAACCTGCGTTATCTCGATATTTTCGTGATGGTCAGTTCATGAACGGGATACTGGCTATTATTGCTAATCCGACGTGTCAATTAAAGTCGTTGATAATACAAATCCGTCCAGTTGAATTCATCCAATCTGGCAGAGTGAACGCCGACGTAACGCACCGGTGTACTAATTGCGTTACGTAAAAATCGTTAACCTCGTTGCGAACGGTCACGAACGACGGTTGAGAAAGCAATTTTCCAACGATTAAAGATGAAAATGTAGCGTTAATGCGTATGGTTGTATTATAAACAACGTTGATAAATAACAGATAATAAAATCATCGTGATGAATATTGTCTGTGATGATCACGCTGTCATAAACGGTAATATCTTAATCTTCCGGTCGGCTCTGGTCATCCTTCTCTGCTGGCGTTTATTTATCAGCCTGGTTCCCGTTGATAAAACGCATATTGCAGCCGAGCTTGCCGCGCAATCAGAGAGCGGCCGGGCATAGTATTCACGGCGATGATGTATTAATACTATTATCGGCTGGTGATCACCTGCGGCCCAAACCAACCTGACGTTGTCGTTGTTATATAACGCGCCGCATCGCCCTTCGATCGTTTAATTCGATCCCGGGTACTCGTCGCTTTTTTTCTTTTTCGATATCCCAGTCAGTTCGTAGACCAAGTGGAAAATTGGAAATCCTAAGATCTGTCCTGTTTTTTCAATTTATTCTAATGGAATTAATAGAATAACCAGAATGATCAGTCTGAAGTTTCAGTCTGAAAATTTTATTTTTGACGACGCAGTTCTGGGAATTTCATTGATAGTAATCTACCGTGTGTTATATATTTTTCATATACTTTTTATTTTCATTTCTTTCGTACAAATTTCATATTTTAATCGCGAGTAGTTCTATCGTCAATGTGTCGATATTGCATAACTTTCTCTGAAATGAACGTAATATTTCAATATTAAAAATTAGACAATTTAAAAATATTTTAACTTTTAGTACTCGGTATGATATTACTACCTTGTGCGCGGTCTATGCATTTTACACGAATAAAGTATTCCAAAAAAAAGGGATACGTAAAGAAGTACAAACGTAAATAAGACGAGAGGAGAGCGACAAGGTGAAATGACTAAAAATACGATTTTTATTATTTACAAAATCACGTCGCAGTTAAGCGTTTACAAATTCCCTTTCGGTTACTCGTTAAACTGAAAGAACCACGAATACGCTCGGGAAGACGATTTTCACTTTTCATGGCCACCCTTCCGGTTGAACTTTCGTTCCATGGACGCGCGCAATAGCTCGCGGATTCAAGTTCATCCGCGTAGTTAGCCTTTGGAGGGTGACGGAGACTCGTCGACGAGGAGAACGGTGTTGGTGATCGTTAAGAAATCGTCTGGCTGTTTTCTCCCTCGCCGTTAACCGGTGCCGCACCCCGGTTCCGTCCGAATCTTTCAGCCTGTTTTCGCTCGTCCACCCCTCGAGCAGGACGACAGCGTGTCGCCGTCTGGCATTGTGAACGGGGGATAATTATGCCTCATTAACAAATAGCTTTCTTTGATGTGGAAACCACGTGCGCGTTGCGCCAGGAGGGTTCACCGTGGTCGGGGCTGAGACAGCCAGATATTCTAGAAAGGATGGGAAAGGGGTGAAACGAGACAGAGGGAGAGAGAGAGAGAGAGAGAGGAAGAAAGCAGGAAGTTGGGGACATAAACAGAAGAGTGGAGAGAGAAAAGGATGCAACGGTGATGGAGTGGCAAAATGAACGGAGATGGAAAAGAGAGGAAGATAGGAAAAAACAGAGAAGAGGGTGAGAAGAAAAAAGAGGAAAGAACGAAGAGGAAAGGGTGGCGTGAAGGGTTGAAGGGAGACAAAGGAAGAGGGAAAGGTAGAGTGTCGACGTTGCGGTCTAAAAAGTACTCGATCGATATTTCGTACACCGTGGCAGAACACAGGCGCAAGCTTCTGTGAGCGAGCGAGCGAATGACGCGGGACTGGTTCGCGCGCGCGACAAGCTTTTTGTTTTTTAAGAGAGAAAGCTGCCGCGCGAGAAAGAAATACCATCCGTCGACGAGACACGCGCGTACGGTGTGCAGCCAGACATAGAGAGAAGCAGAGAAGCTGGTGAACATCGAACTTGCAAGCGACGCGGAAGGAACGTCTACGCGATAAAGATTGGAAACCAAATATACGTACATGTGTGTTCGCGACCGGCACGTGTCGTCGATATGTATTTGCGTAGCCTCGCCTCACTGGGGGCACGTTTCTTCCGTTCCCGCGGACTTGCCAGCACATACAAAAGTATTATTTGGAAATTGAATATGCAGTTTGTAAATCGGTCTCGGGAGCGGAAGGCGCTGCCCGCCAAAGAAATCTTGCGGAGCTACGAACGCCTCGATGAAATATGAATTTCCTGCCTCGAGGGAGGGGATATTGACTGGCTGGAATAAAATGGACATAGGTTTTTTGGAGGGAACATCCGGTACACCGGTGGATCTGTTATTCTTCTTCTTCTCTCCGAGACTGGAGTTGAACGACTGGTTTTCGTTATTCGAATATTTGAAAATTGAACTGGCGATAGATTTTATCGAAATAAATTATAAATAAATTATATAGAATAGAAATAATTAAAAGCATTCTCGGCAGTGAGATGTACCTTCGAAGGAACTCGTTTAAATCTGAAAATAAAATTTCTAAAAAAAGAAAAAAAAACTGATTCGATTTAATATATCAATCTGAGTGATTAATAAACGGATATTTATGCAAATTCGTGCTTCTATCAAGGCAGATAAGGAGATGGAATCCAAGCAGAAATTTGTTTTGCTTATCATATGCTAGGATGGATGGTAAACCTTGCACGTTTCATATATACTTTTACGCTTTTCAATTTCCTATAAACGCATAAAAATCCACGGTATAGTGATTAATCGTGTAAGTTCGATTGGAAAAAGTGAAACCAATAAGATGTAGTTTATAACTCGCCGCTCATAATGACTGTCGCCATTACCGTGAACACAAATCGTACGACTGGTAATGATGTGGCCGACATTTTCTTGCGTGATTTTCCCCTCTGCTTCGTCGAGATTTCATCCGGCCCATATTTCACGCAGCTCGACATGTTAATACAAAAAGTTCCTGCTGCGAAAGAAATCCTTCATCTGGAGAGAAAACCTTTCATCAGGATAAATTGCACGCAACACTTCCCGTGTCTAGAACAATACGTTGATACTTGTAGCGTTTTCGATGTAAAAATAAACTGGCGAACGTCACGGAAACAATAAAATGCTCCATTAATTCTCTCTACTTGTTTTCAAAAAATTCGCAAGAATTTGAGAGAGATGTGCGGTTACTATACATACATTAAATCCTTAATTGTTCTCTGGAATATCAGGCACTCGTATACAATGCAAATATTCATGCATGATTTATGTTTATGCAACTTTATATTTTTATAAACGCGACTAAAGGAATAGAATTTAAATGGGAATTTGTTTCGCTCTTTAAATATTCAAACTTTACTTGAAATATTCTCTACATTTTTATATATTTAAATTTGTCTCAAACCTCTCTAGTACAACTAATATAAGAAAGTATTTAAAATTCTATCGTCGTCTAATCGTAGCTCCGAGTGATACAACTACTGTCTATTACAGTGTAGCAAATGTAACATACTAATTAGCTGTAATATTCTATCGCTATCAACTCGGTCCCAGGATATTATGCATAAAGTTCTCGTTTAATCGGATAACATTCTAATATAACGATTCTAAGTATCAAAACACTGCGTATCATTGAATCGTAGCCAGCGGTATCACATGTGCCCATTTACCTTTTACGTAACCATTTCCGCAATCTATGCTTCGTAATGGAAGACATCATGAGAAACTTTCCGATGCCCGTGCAGATAATTCCATTATTCTCACGGTCGTTCGATGGAAAACAATTTCAGCACGCGAATCGACCAGTCATTCTGTACATGGCCGAGTAATCTACAATTCTAACGTCTCGCTTCGAATAGTTGTACGTTTCGCTCGGAGCCCCGATATTTATTTTAATCGGCCACTTATTGCGTTCTCGTTGTTCCATGTTTCCACGTGTCTTTTCAGTCGATAATTCGATGTTAAAACAACGCGAAATTTCACCAAACTTTCGATAGTCGATTCGTTCATGGAGTAACGCCCCTTATTACGTATGGAGCCCATAAATTATTCATCGATGGTTACGGTCGTTGTCAATTGCGATGCGTCTAGACAACGTGCATTTAAGAGTAATAGCCGCTGTGCCTTTCAAACCGGATGTTATTGCAGCCGACTGTGTGCGTGCCATGATTTTAAATTCAATTTGGTGAAGTAGGAATTCGGCGAATTTTCATTCATTCATGGTTTGGCGGAATTAAAAATCATAGCGGTGATTTCATTAACCGATAAAATATTCAATGAGAATTAAATGAGAAGTAAGAAGGGAATTTAGATTGTCGAGCGATGCTAATTTTTATAATTTAGCAACCGTCCTTGTTCACCTCTGTCGTTGAATAGCCTTATCTTAATCTTCCTAAAGCATCAGCTGAGACAAAAATAACTGGAGAATATAATACCTCGCAACGATTAATTTAACATTAAATGAGGAGCCTTAAAACCATCGGATCTTTCTTCGTTATTACAAATCCGGAGATATAACTGGCCAAGAGTTTCAAGATCTCAACAATTCGCGTTCCCAATAATCAAACCAATAAACCAACTAACATGTCGCATCTCTAAATTCTAAAAACTAATTGAGCCAGCTCCCACCTCGAAACGCACAAACTGCCCAAAGACATCGAAATATCATGGAAATATACGATCGGGTTCAAAAACACACCCGATCGAATCGGGATATCGAGCAAAGAGACCAAACACCGCGAAGGTCTGTCTGGAAGGTGTCGTGGACCGTTGAACGGTGCCAAAAACGCTATGATCTCGAGAATCGTTTGCTCGCTACGGCGTCCCTTTATACCAAGTTCTCTTCTCCTTATCTCGGCGCGTTGGCCGCAGCGGGAGAGCAATAGCGCGCAAGGACGAAGGGCAGAGCGAGTCGCGCTCCGGCGATCCGTGTATCCCTTTTATGCGGAACGAGTAAAGTTGTCCGGCGCCTTTGTCCGCCTACGTCAGCTGTCCGCCGGCCGTTTGTTCCGGGATAAATAAAAAGCGGTCTGCTCGCGAAACGATGAAGCGGCGCCCGGCGCAAGAAGATGATCGTTTGTTCCGGTGACAATGGCGCACAGGACCAGTTCCCCGGGAAACGTGAAAAACGACCGACGACTGTTCGCCAGGAGAACGACTGTATTTTTGGATACGTTCGTACGCTTTATGTTACTGTGCTGACCGTTGCTCGCTGAATCTGATGTATTGAGAACAGCGCGGGGTAAAAGGAAAATAGCGTAGGTGGTTGCGGTTGGAAGTTTTATGTGTAAAGTACACAGAGTTTAGATCGATTCGAGTTAGGTTAGATAACAGGGATGGAGATAAAGTGCCGTCAACTCTGCCACGTTCTGTCAGTCGATTTTTAATCAATTCTGTTTATCTATGATCAGAAAGTTTCTTAATAGAAGACAAGAAATATGTGTAATTTAAACTCGCACCTTAAACTGCATAAGAATTCGTGTATAGCGTTTTATAATAATTTTCATCGCTTCCAACGATCTTCATCCGTCGCGTTGAATAAGACGTTTAGACGAGAAGGTGGAAGATCAATATTTCAAACGTCAGTTAACCCAACGTTTATCTAAACTACTCCACTACTAAACGTTCGTCGAACCGACGAAGAACACTTTGACGGTGGAAGATTCATCGAGGCGGTATTCATAGCTCTCGACAAAGAAAACCGCAATTGCAAGGCACGTGACTGAAAGAGCACCTTCCTGATCCGAATGGTCTTCGAATTCCATTTGGCCAACCTCGTGTCCAGACGATACACGCGAAATTGCGTCGTTATCGAGTGTCACCATATCCCAGACGAGGGTTACTTTTACCGCGAAATAGTTCGCTTTATCTGCAATCTATCCGACTATCACGTGCGCCGAGTAGACTATTGGACAAGGAAAACGTGGAAAACTCGGCGAGGACGTTTCCTTGCACGTACGGAACCGAGAAATCCGACACCGTTGTAACATACACGACGCGTACATACACAGAGACACTCGATAGGTAGCGAGATACCCGCAGATACTCGAGACTGGCCCGCCAGAAGGGAAAAAGAGGCTGTACGCGAGCCCTTTTTTCCATTTTGCGGCTTTCCGCGTTCGCACGGATATTAATCGTGAAACAGCCGACCACGACTGCGAAGAATCAGAAGACGTAGGCGAGGACGCCGAAGATTCGCCACTAAACTGGATATTCGAATACATTTTTACGGGAAATTTGAGGGTGTAAAAAATGTAAGGGAATGCTCATAACACGCGAAAGTATATATAATATATAGAGTAGATGATTGATTATTAGACTGTAGATTTTTATGCAAATCTAAAGATGTAAGAATGGGCAGAATGCATATAATATTCAAAAATATTCAAGAATATATAAAATATCCAAAGCAGAGTACTCGTTATAACCTTTAATAAGTAAAATGAATGTCAACATTCTCTTTCCTTAGTCGTGTCCATGAGTTTATGAATTTGCATGAAAATCCCCGACCTACTGATTATCATCTTTGATAGATGAAACGAGTCTCCGTTTATTATGCTTCGTATCTTGACTTATATTCGCAAAAATACGAATCGGCCTAAGTGTCCAAGGTATAGTCGTGACCCTCGAGGATTTTTCCCAATCACATGGTGGCAACGTTATCGATCGACGTGGATCGATGGATCGTGATAATCGACTAGGTTGCTGCGTTGCTCCTTCTTCGAGGTCTCCTATTAATTCGACAAGCAAAGCAGCGAAATCCCTTCTGATTCTCGCGGTGGTTGAACTTGATTCGCATCCAGCGTGGCCTCTCGGTGTGCAAGGTCTCCGCGGGGACGCCGAGGATTCCGTTGGATGGACGGAAAGAGAGGTGGATAGGAAGAACGAGAGAGACACGGGTTAAGCTCGTCGTCGAGGCTCACCTCCCATGAGAAATCATTGCTGGCTGCGAATACGCGCAGCTCGTCAACTCATTGCCCTGCAATCCCTGGATGAATGACCGTGACAAAACCGTAAACGACCGTAATTGCGTTACAGTGCATCCCCTGTGAGCTCTGGAGGTACGATCGGAAGAGAAGAAAGTAAGACGTAGCCCCGGTGAGAGGCTCGATGACGATGCTCGTATAATTGACGATCGCTTGGTTCCACGACGAACACTGGATTTCGATTTTAGTGGAAAGAAATGCGATATATTGTTGGTATTGTTTATAGTAGGATTTTTGTGGAGACTGTAGATTAATGTTCAGTGACGTAGAGTCGAATCGAATGTTCTTTAAAATTCGCGTAACGATCTTTCAATTACAAATTTTCATGCACCGATGTGAAAAACTGAGAATTCTGAAAATAGCGATCCGAAATAGAAATTTCCCTCCCCCTTCGTTTGAATTATCATATCATTTAGATAATACGTTTAACGCTACTGATGCATATATCGCGTCCATTTAATTATGGTAATGCTGCTGACACAAGGGTGCTATTTTCGTGTATTTCGGCAAAATAAGTTAGAGAAACGAGCAAACCGTTGCCAGTACGTCGAAACGAACGTTATTACGTAAAATAATGACATTTCGAGAGAAAAAAGTAATTCCAGCGATCGATAATTTCGCATTTTACCGGCAACCAATTGCGTTAAGATAGATATAATTATCGGACCATTCAATTCAGGTGCGCCTGTTTCAAATTGAATATCCTGTTTAATATCTTGTGAAATGTCGTGTTAACGCTGGGACTACCGAAGTAGCCGAAATGATCAATTCGTGCTTTCGTAGCAATTTTACAAATTTACAACGATACGTTTTCAGAGATATGAATGGCTTTTTGTGAAATATGGAAAGTGGTGAAAATACTCGATTCGTGATCTTGCATAGAAATTTCAGATTTACAATGATGGAGAGGATTTGAATGGCCTTTTTGTAAAATGCACAAAGTGGCCAAAATTTTCAATTCGTGGTCTTTCATAGAAATTTTATAGATTTTCGGCTGTCCGTTTTTTTTAGAGATTTGAATAACTCTCTGTATGATGTGTGGATGAAAGTTCTTTCTTTTCGCTTTAATTTCTTTCGTACAAGCCGTATAGCTTAGCTCGTCGACAGTTCTAACGTTAAGCACACGAGTAACGTTATTTTCCATTGTTAGACTTTAACGTGAGACCGTAATCGTGATTGACGTGGATGGATCGTTGCTTTTCGAATGTTCGTATACGATGTAACACGAAACACCGTTCGCCAGACTCGTCACCGCAGCATCGACGCGGATCTTCCTTCTTTTGTAACAGTTTCGCGACCGCAAACGTGACAGGTTCCCGTGGATTGAATCCGTGCAGGCAACAGCGAATGTCGCCTGTCTCTTGGAGCGTTTCCAATCCAACGGAGATCCATCTCTGTGTTGTTAAAGTCCTACAGAAGTGTTTTGATCCTTTCGAAACCTGAAATTGTCGGGGCTCGTTGCTAAAACAGCCGCGGGAGATCGTTTGAAAAACACCGCTATAAAACTAAAACGAAACCTCTTAAAACTAAGGCTGTGGACATTTCGACTCGACAAACCGAGCTTTATAGCCGACAGTCGTTATCGAACATGGGGTTTTAAAGCGTTGGAACCTATCGAAGAGCGAAACGATCGATCGTATTGTTCGTCGATCTGTTTGTACTAATCGCTTTAAATGTTGATTCTACCTTATGATAATTCTTCCTGCGAGATTCATTAATCGCAAATTTCGTTCATTGAAAATCTCCTTCTTTGAAATTATTAAATTTCACCTTATTGTTTATACATTTCGCGGTAGTATTTTTTTTAAAACGTACTGTCAAAGCGAATTTCGATCGATGTGCCATTAAATCGGGAGAATTGAATAACGCAACTGAATGCAGCTTTTAGACAAATTTCTATGTTTCAATAAGGGACACGGTCTTCTTTGGAATCTTCGAATACCACACTAGTTTTCCCTACTTCGCAGCAGTACTTTATAAAAAGGATCGTTAAACCGTAGATTTCGATCGACCGACTATAAAACTGAAAGATACTTGAAATAGAGTTTGTGGAAAATCTATATTTCCCACGGACCTGTTTTTCTTTAGAATCTTTCAATGGCCAGAGATACAGAGGGACATTAGCCGATCTAATGCATCGCATTCGTATTCACCTTTCTTCGAATGGACACGAAGTCCTGGTATTCATTAGAAAACCAGTCAAACGTAGCCATAAATTAACGAGCTACCGCCGTTGAGGCCGGAGGCGCGCGGTGTACAACGAAAAAGCGATCCGCAACAAATTGTAACGGCTGGAAACGCTCGGGTCCGACCAGTCGCCTGGCTGGCTCGCACGACCGTAGATCTCTGCTTTAAAAGAATCCCGCGTGGGCCGCGATGAATTATGGCAAGCGAAAAATCCAAGTTCCTCTCCTCCTCCCTTCGTTGGCTGCGTTGGTCGGTCGAATGCGCGAAACAAACGTTCCATTATAACAAAAGCCATTGTACGCGGGGCCCCGGGACCGTACTATAGTAATCGTTTTACGATAGAGCACTGGTCAGTGTACCGAGGTTGCCTGTCCGACCGCGAGACCGGCAATATATTCTCGTTCCAATAAGCGACCACGTCGGGAAACGAGAAAGAGAGAAAGAGGGAAGCCGCGAAGAAAAAGCGCGTTAGGGTCACCACGGGATTCTAAGGCTGAGAGGGATGCTGCTGACCTTGGATCATTCTCTGAAATGCGTTGAACGTTCCTTTAAAGTCGTAACGAGCCGAAAGATTTGTGGGTGAGAAATTGATTTGATGGCAGAAGGTGTTCTTTAGGGGATGTGGACGGCCTCGAAGATGATTTGGATGTGTTTCAAACTGGCGCTTATTATATTTTATATTCGTATGATTTTCATAGTTTATAGAAATGGTTGATTAAGCTTAAAGAAAATGTAAGATAAATATATATGTACGTATAGGTAATAAATTAGTGTAATAGGAGGATTAATAGGGTACGATAGAGTGATTGATGAAAGTGGCTCGAGAAGCTATCTTTTAATATTCTTGGAAATTTAATAAATCCATACAAGCTAGTATTATTTATTCGCAAAGGAAATTACGTAAAAAACATTCAAGAGATAACCGAGGAAGATAAGGCGCGTTATAAGCTAGCATACCGTAGGAACAAAATATTAATATAGACTGCAATTTCATTGCTTACTATCATCCTTTGAATACGTAACTAATTTCAAACAACCTATAATTTCGCCTGCATGAAGGTATTCGAGGAGCAAGAGAAGGATTGAACGGAGGGCAACGTCGAGAAATCTGCAATTATAACAAGTAGCAGGCAACACCTTCCACTTAACGGGACAGACAGTCTACGTCTCTAGCAAATAACCGTCCAGCGAAATCCTCTATACGAACAAATACGCTCGGATTATAAAATTAACCGTGAAAAGAAAAACAGATACGTTTCGCTCGAGACTCGTGTCGTAAACCTGACGAGTCGTAACAACGCGTGAGACGTGTGCAATACGCAGCGGGCAGCTTAGGACCCAGACAGCAAATTGCAAATCAGACAGGCAGTTTTTAACGAGGCAAACAACAGCGTTTTCTGGAACGACGCGATGCTTTAAATGCATCGGTTGCATGATTTTGATCGGTATTTATGGGTAGCAGGATTTATCAAGACGACACGAGTGATACAATTATCGGTCTGAATTCGAGGGCAATCTCCCCTTTATTTTCTTTTTTTTTTCTGAAGACGAACCAGCATATTTTTCACCCCGTCGATTCGCCCTTCTCGATAGGGGCGTATTTCGTACTTTTATTCGGTTACACACCCGTGGGAATCGTACGATACCACGTTCTCCTGTCGCTCAGCTGTCAGTGATATTACCGCCGATCGACGAATGAAAGACTGATTAGTCTAAATCCGATCCTGGTTTTTTAAACAAGTTGCTGTATTAACCCGAGGAAGGAGAGTTTTATTTCTGTGAAGTACATAATATCGACGTATTATATTATATTTACATGTGGGATCGCATGAAAATTAAATCCATGAAAATACAATTTAGACTTCGTGCGTGTTGATGGACTCGTTAGTTTAGTTCGACATCTGTGCGTGTGTACGTGTATTTAATACATATAGACGTCACCTATTTCTGCATAAGTATGTCACGGCTAGAATCAACTTAATTGATATTGAAATTAATCTTTGTCAACTCCGTGATCATCGATGTTTATCGTTAAGGGATGATTCGATTAATAGGGCTAAATGTGTTAAAGAACGTAATTGTATAGAATGTATAATATCCAAAAAACGGAAGTATGCAGCTTTTTGTTTTTATTATACTATATTTATTATCTGTTTTTTATGCTTGGAATCCGCAGTTTGACTGACGAAGATTTTCTACTAATCCAATTGGACTCGGATCATGTTATTCGCTTATCAAAATTCTATATTTGGATTTAAATGAATTATTGTCGCGCTGTTAATATCATTGAAATTGTAGCAATCAATTTTGCTTAACGGTTCGACGAATTTCATAGATGACACTGTCTTCCCGTCTTTAACATATAATTTAATTTTACTTAATGGTAACGGGGCTATACCAATTTTCATCTTCCTCTCTCGTTCGTATAAGTTGATTTTCCTTGATGGTTTCACAAATTTCCAAAGCGACATCTTCAACCGTGACACCATTAAACGACGTTGAATACGAAATGTGCCAGAATAGAGCAGACAAACACACACACACACACACACGGAGTCCAGACAACGATCATGAAAAATTAACGCAACAGTCCGCTTGCATTTCTCAACGTGCAACTGCGTCCTTTATCGATTCACTGTAATTCTTCGATTTGTTATTTTATGATCCCGTTATGCGAATTTCTCTTTAGCCAGAAAGATTTTTCGAAATTTCACAAATCCGTGAATCCTCAAACTCAAGCACCATAGTTTTACAACTCGTAGAATTCTATGAATCGTGAAATTCCATGAATCTATTAATCCCCACGATTCCACGAGCTTACGAATTTAAAAATTCCAGGAATCTGCTAACTCTCTGTTCCACGAATCAACGAACTGTCAAATTCCACGTATCCACAAATTCTTCAGTTCCGCGTCGTGCAATAGTTGCACCACCTGTTAAGAGATAATCGCTTATATTCCTTACGCAATTGCGGTTCATAATGTTTAAGCAAAGCTACACAATCAGGATGGATCGCGTGCAGGGAAAAATAGGAGAAGCAAGCGGATAAATTGTCTACGTTGTCGGTGAAAGGGAGCGACGTGGTATTTGTCGAAATTAAATCAATACCCCGCCGCGGGTGTAACGATACGTATGCGGGTAACGAGCGGTATGGTTCCCGCGTGGATTTCGCGGTGAAAAATCAACGAATCCGAACGGCGTCGCTTTAAACGTGTGTAAACGGGTGTAAATCAATGAACGAAAAATCGTCCGGTTCTACAGCCTTCGAAAAGCTCGCCCTTATTTGCATAAAAATTGATTTAGACCTGGCTCTCTGTTGAATTTAATATATAAAAGAACAAAAGGAAAGAAGAAAATTGGAGGAAAAGAAACACAAAGGGAAAGAGACGAACAGAGAGAGGTTTGAGGCAAATGCATCCCCTATATTGTATTCTGGATTTCGTTACTCGAGTTTCGCACACGCTACCAGATCGATCGATATTCACTTTCGTTTAACGATCGCGTCCCGCGTATATCTGTCTATGCAAACGCGTCGCTTGAAAATCCGTAATATACGAATGCCAGTGTGTAACGTAGCCGTGACGGAGAAACGTTTTATCGCGGCCATATCCTCCAGAGAAAAGATAAACGCGAACTGTATACCAGTTGAATTTCCACGCTGGATCGCTGAACGTCAGGGATGTGCCTATACTTACAGCGAAATGAATTTAGAGGTTCGAAAAGGAAGTTTTCGGACTTATTAATAAAAATCAGGATCGCGAATGCTTTGATTTTTGGCCGTTAGAATCGTTTTATCAAGAGACAAAGCAGATTTTTATTGGTCACAGATAACAGAAATTCTTTGAGATCAAATTGCATTTACAACACAGTGTAATTGGATTCTGTTGTAACATTTCAACGGGACGAAAGTTCATGAGAATGTTAGGTATTTTTCGCGTAGAACAGAGAAAGAAGATCAATCAGGCAGCGATATTCAAATGGTGTGCGATTGAATAATTGCTCTTTGTGGAACATCGGCGTTTTTGATACGGTAGACGATTTTGCAAATAGCTCGTCGAGCTTTTGATCAATCGTGCAGCCCACCGCTGTAATTATGTAATTATTTAACGTTTATAAGTTCCCCTTCGTTATTTATTGTACAACAACCGTATTCTTTTTCTTTCCTGGAAACGATTACTAAAATAATATCAAGTATTTTTTTTTTTTTATCTGAGAGCTCAAAGAGATGTTATTGTCTGAAGAGTACGAAGAAGAAATTAATAAAGTCGTGGTATAACAGTGTGGTAAATTATTTGAAAAACAGGCGCCATTATTCTCTCGATCTCGTCGTCTCGGGCAACGTTCTTCGCCGTTTCTGAAGCTCCTGGGAGCAAAATTTCCTTCAAGCTTGAAGATGACTAAACACATTCTTCTCTGGTATCACGGCGACAGAACTCGTTCGTTTCACCAGGTTCTCTTCCCGACTCTTTCACTGAACACGTTTCTCAGTGATTCCAGGGACATCGTACGTAATACCGTCACAGACCAGCTCGTGGGACCGTGTACCAATTTTTTAAGAAAATTGACTTCACGCCTCGGCTTTGTAGCCCTAGTGCATGGGATTCTGCTTCAAAGCGAAAGGAACTGGTGTTTCATCAAAAAAACGTATTTTTCATACGGTCTCTGAATTAAGCTGTCGACCTACGATAACATTGTCGATACAATTTCTTAAGAAAGTATACTGGAAATTTAAAAATGAATTCCGTGCTTTATATAAATTGTAGGAGTGTTGAGTAGCAAACAGGATTTTTCTTGTTACAGAAAAGATTATAACTCCTGCTCGACGCTACTCAATTTTCTGCAATTGTTTTTCTTTTGACCGTTCCACGACTCTTCTCTGGTTCTCTCAACTGTTCCAACATTTACGCAGAACTCTCGCGCTTCTTATTCATACTCCAGCCCTATAAATATCATACGCAAAATATAAATTTTTATTATTCTTATAAACCTCACACACGTAATATTTTTGCAAATATGCGTACATTCTCTGAATCACTCGCTCGATTCTCGATCATTCGGTCACCCGCACGAGCTCTCATTTCCTCGATAGCCAAAAAAGTTCCCTTCAACTTGTCGGTATATTTTATTAAAAAATTCTCAACTTTGCAAATCAACTATAAATCCTCGCTATTTCCCCATACATGTATGGCTGCAGGCCACACAGTTTTATCAGAGAAATTATCCGCCTCCACGGTGAGAGTAGAGACGAGGTTCGGAAAAACGAACATGAGAAGAAACAGAGTTGCACGCGGCGAGATACGCGTCCCGGAAGCGTCGTTAACATCGTCGGGAATAGGATGGCGCGAACATGGTGGGGCCGGTCGAAGGATCCAGTCGTTCACAGAGCATCGTCACGCTCCATTTACCGCTGGTACACGTTACATGCATGTAGGTACACGTAGAGAAGAAGAGTCGGACCCGGCCAGGGCGTAGCCGGCAGCTACCGTGGCGAAGACTCGTCTAGCTGCCTCCGAAATACATAAATTCGAGGTACAAAGGAAGATACACGAGCGACGTGTAACTTGTTACCCCGTTGGAATAAGGAGGGGACCAAAACGAGGCCGCGATGAGGGAAGAAAGACAGAGGCTGACTAGTGAAATGACGTAGAAAGCTAGATGAGTAGAGGGACAGAGCTCGATGGAAATGCAAAGAGGAACCAACTCGCCAAAGAGTGTTTTGAGACCAAATAAGACCGAGAAAATCACAGCTTCCCGAGGGAATAGCGGGACACCGTTTCGAGACGACCTCTCGAGACGCGTCTACGTTTTCGAACCTTTTCGCCTGTATACGCTACCACTTCAAGGATTATAACTTGATATTTAATCTTGGCATGGGTTTTGAACGAGGGTCGTTTGTTCGTGTAACGAATATTTTACGGTGACGAAGGTCGCGTCCCCTCGAGGGACAGGACACGGGGAGAACTGGAGAGGAGGCTGTGTAGTGGATGCTGGGTGTCGAATAGCGAGGAAATGGCTCTTCAAGTTCAGAGAAACTTTCCTGCTGTCGCGCGTTAAAAGTAGCTCCGCTTGAGTGTGGTGCATGGCAATGGTCCTTTCGAAGGCGAACTCGATGGTGTCTGCTTGGGTTCCATTTGTAAGGAGAAGGCAAAGTGTCATCATCGATGTATTTGGTTTAACAAGATACGTATGTTGCCAGAGTCTGACTAGGACAGGGGTGATTCTACTTTCGTAGATTGTTCTCAGCTCGCTTTTAGTGCAGGAGATACGAACTTTTCGGACTTGGTGATACAATTCAGTAGTTCGTGTAATAAGAATCTACACGTTCCTTCCACCAACGTGCTTTTTCAAGAGAGCAGAAGCTCATTTAACAAGGCAGCAAAATTTCGTTCGAATGAACGGTGTGGCATATTTTGGATTTTAGATATCGTTGAAAATATTCTGATCAGTTTCTCGATTCAACAGAGTCGCGATCAAATCTTTGCGTAATTTTTTAACATCCTAAACTCATCGTTTTATACTATTATTCTTCCCTCATGCTCGGTGAGGAATTCCACTCTTCCTAACCATCCTTCTCTCTCATTCCTGTAGAGGAAACCTTATTTGTGCCATTAAACGCGACGTCGATCGCTTCATCTCTTATCTCCTCCAGGCACTTTTACTTACAATTTTTCCACCCCGTACTACGTTAACCTTACGACAGAAGAAAAAAGACCGAACAAACAGGTGCACAAGCTTCGTGCTCGATACGTTGCGTTCCGATCCACGTGCATTTTAACGTCACCCTTTCTCCTTGGTGAGATGTGGCGGAGGATAAACAGGTGAAGGGGAGGGAGGCGTCCTTCGGTATAACAAATATGTCGCGTCGGACTATCCCCACGTCCCGACACTGTCCATTAGCTACGCGCACGAAGCTCGTCGCCTGCGACTCGAATGAAGCGTCCCTGGAACGTGACGTAATGAGGTAATACTTAAATTACGTCCACGTGCTGTGGCAGTATCGACAGACACACAGAGCAGAGTCTTTGGCATGGAAAGCCGTTGGCGGATAGGCAGAACTAGGCCGCAAACAATGGCCCTACCTCTCGTTAACGACGCCAGACCGGCGTCGGCTGCAGCATCATCTAGCATAGTCCGGCTTGCACTGCGGCGAGTCTCTCGGTGTGCGTGCCGCGACTATCGAGTGTCCGGCGCGATATCGGAACAAGTTGCATCTCGAAGAAACGGCGATTCGCGAATTGTGTTTTTGTGAAAAATGTCTGTTACGGAATTCAGGAGTGTTACGCGAGTGATTTAAAAATCAGAAATAGTAACTACGCGAATGAGTTGGTACTATGCGAGGATGGAAGGAAGTCTCGTGAGACGGCACAACGACAAGGGTAGTATTGCTCTTTGTCGCTCGCCGTTACACGTTGCTATATCGTTGTATTCGTATATGTGACATTTTCGGCTAATACGCGTACTTATGTTTGCAATTGCGTCCAGTCTATCAGAAATAATCAATCCGCGTTTCTCATAGGAAGTTTTTTTTTAGCTATATCTACTATACATCCAGTGCAAGGTACTGCAAAAACACTTCCAGCAACTTCTCTTTTATCTCCCTACTGTACTTTCGGTGCAACGTACTACAAAAATACTTCCATCAACTTCTTTTTAGCTCCCTGCTATACTTCCAGTGCAAGGTACTAGAAAAACTAGGTACCAGCAAAAAAGAGAGGAAATAGAAAATAAAAATAGGCAAAAGGAAAGAAAGAAGTTAAGCCATGGAGCTGGAAAAAATTCCGGGCATTAAATATTACGTATTGGCTGTGGTGCACGTTAATCCGCGGGATTTACGGAGATGAACCTGATGACAGCTTCCCGTGGAACGTGTCCCAGCGCAGCAAGCGGAACGTTTCAAGCGGAATCCTCGAAACGCTTCCGTCCGCGTTCTATTGGTGCAGGTAACGGCTCTTCCGCGAACTGGTTGCGTTGAATCGCACGCGGCTTCATCATTTTCCCCTGTTTAATATGCGATGACGCGCCGCCAACCAACCACTAACTCGCAGCGCGAAGTAGACGCGGTTCGTAACGTGTCAACCGAGCCACATGGCGAAACGAAACGTTATTATTCCGTGCCATTCGTCTCCCATCGACACGACGTTCGAATTATTTCCTTGGGAACGAGGAGCACCTGAAACTGAAACAATGACGACGTTCGTCAACCGAAACGAATAAATATCGCGATTATGAAGGTTTTTATTTTAAAATCGAAACGTTTCGCAATTGGGATTTTTATTGCCATTTTTATGGAAATATTTTACTGCGTGAAAACTCATGCGCGATAATTTACTAACGAATAATGTTAGTGAATTGACAGTTTACGGATTATAGTCCATAGACTTCTCCTCGATAATTTTACAGTTTCACGTTGACTAGAATGGTAAGATGATTTTTAATTTGTACAAGTTTTATTGTAAAAAATTACGTGTGGTTAATCGTCACGCCTATTGCTGTCATAGAAGGAAATTTATTACTACTAATAATTTCTTATTCGTGACTTAAAATTACGCTCATTGTATTAGCTTAATTGTGGGGGCATGGTTTTATAATTTTAATGTTCTATTTTTGTATAATTTTTATGAATAAATTGAAGCACTTGGATATTTAATTATTTCGGAAGACGTTAAAGTTTCCATTCAATGTATCTATTTTGTAAATGTAGAGCATGAGGGACGTAATGAGATTCACAGTTGTGTTATTCAGAATCCAACGTTGAAGCAAACGGGTTTAGTATACTATTCGCTTTGATACTAGGGCTCATTCATAATTGCTATTGCAAGTATTCGTTTTAATTTGCTAACTAAACCGATTTACCAAGCGTCTACCTTCTATTTGCGTTCTACGCGAGTGTATTTTCTAGTTTACTCGTTTATCAGTGGAAACACTCGGGAGAATACTTATTGACATAGACAAACAAATGACTTCGTGTGCAGGAATCCTCTTATCGTGTCGCACGTTTAAAATAATTCCTATTAAAACAGTTGCCTTTTATTGAATTGCCAATTTTCTTACTAGAAGCTTATTGCTCCTACCAGTTGCTTTACTAGCTTTTCTTATATTTAGATTTTGTAGCCACGTTTATCCCCTTCCTTTTACCAGACCCAGATCATAATTTTTCACAAATTTCAAAAAAGATTACCTTGAAAAGAGTCCGAGCAATTTTCGTGATCTCGGCACGGAACGGAAAAATCTCGAGGCCTGAGGCAGGTGATAAAAGAAACACGTGAATTACCAGCGTATTTACAATTTAAAAAATTGAGTCTTTTAATTAAAGAGTTAAAAAGAGTTAAAGGAATTTTTCAACAACATGTAATATTATGTAATGTTTACTTTCGTTGTAGATATAAAGAGAAGGAAATTCTGTAAGCGCCATTATAATTATCGACTCGGACGTAGCTAATATTAAAAAAGCCAGGACTGTAATTTCCCAACGTGATTAACCCTATTCAAAATTTTGTCTTACGTGCCCCTCCTTCTCTGTATTCGCATTTTCAGTCTGATATATGAATCTGACTGCGAGCTACTTCCCCAGGAAACTCAAAAGAATCTAGCCTGAAAAAAGCCAAGAACGCTAAATAATCTCCGCCATCTCGGCATGAATCTGAAAAAATTCTGGAGACCCGAGGCGAGCGACGAAAGAAACAGAAAAATCGTGGCGCGTTGCTGTTCCGGAGGTCTCGAAACCGCATAATAAAGCCTCGCAAGTAATACATCTTGCCGGAGAATTGTCCGTATAATGTGGCGAACTATTAAGGTATTCCAGACAAGTATTCGCCGCGATGTAGCGCGTGTGTTTTAATTAATGACGGCCCATACATGACCGCGTATAATTTCGCCCTCCTGGTTCTACTGCCACGAAAGAGAGATAGAGATAGAGAGAGAGAGAGAGAGTCTCTAAGTATTGGTGTACACTCCAGTCGGATTACAGGCAACATCGATAGTCGATTAAGTTTAAGTCGACCAACCTACACCCCACCTAACGCTTTCACAGCCACTGTGTTCACCCTGTGGCCGTGTAATTACGCGGCGCGATCCTTATACGACGCGTGCAACGGCACAGAAGTCTAGGGAGAGAATAATCGGCGATCCTCGATAAGAAAGGCATCAAGCGAAATGGCAGAGGAGAAGGGAGAAGGGCAGGAAGGACTATAGTGCGACTAGAGAAGCAGTCCGGCGAGCTCGACTAATTAGCGGGAATAATTAGAGGTCGATCTGGTACCGTGGAAATTTTCCGTTCGGTCTGTAATCCTTTCCGGATCGACATGCAACCGCGATATCTCTGTCTCGAGTCGGTTAATTATCGCGAGTAGCTACCGAATACTTGGGTGTAAACGGTTTCCAGACATCGGTGCTGCATTTCCTTCGGATATTGTGAGAGGAATGATCGGCAATTGATCGACGCGTGTTTATGCCAGAATATCGGTAGCAAGTGAAAAGCAATTCGGAGAATGCACGTGGCAAGGATGTTCGACGTGCACGTGAAATCTTTGATCTTTTCAAGACGGAGATTTTTCTTTCGTGATAGGAGCAATAATATAGTAATACTGACTATGATACGCTCGAGTATGCTCACTTGAGAATGTATATAGTTTAATTTCTTCGATGCAATGATTCCAATGGTGTAGTTCCATTCATAATACGTGAAATCTATTAATATTTCTGTAAGTTAACTTGCTTCGGATTGTTCCATTAGCTTCTAATGATTAGGAATGTTATTATACTATCTGTTTTGATTTCCTACTTATAGTTTTATCAGTTCATTTAACGTATTCGACGAGTAAAAACCTGCAATTCAACATCACCGCAATATTTATTCGATTTCTAACTTTATTTTTGTTTTCACGATTTCTTTCTTCTACCCTCTTTTCTGTCCGATTTGCTTCTTACTTTTGGCGACGCGAAATCGATAGAAGCAATCGGGAATATCCGGCACTTCATCAAAATTCCATATTCGCGAGAATCAGTCGGCAGCGGCCACCTTGAACCCTCACTTACACATACAGACACACTTGGAGGAGTATGCACATAACCGTGTACGAAAGTATCGTACAGGGAATGGCACTTCGCCTAGACGTTTTATTTATAGGCGGTTTCTTCCTTTGGCTTATTTCCTCGACGATTCGTCGGGATGAAAGAACGCGTGAAAAAAGGCTGCTGTCGAAAATAGGCGCCAGCCATCGTTCGATCACTTGTAAATTAGAGCTTGTTCGCTCCGAGTTGACTGGCTTTGACGAGAGGCCAAGTTTCCCTATCCGCTTCGAAGTGCCTAATGGAAATTATTGGAATTCCATTCGATACAAACATTCTTAGAATGTACATTAATTCCTCTCTTTGAATTGTACGGCGGAATTCGTCTTGTCGAGTTTACGGGAATCGGATGAATTCCAGTTAGTTTGCCACGGGCCACGGGCTGTTGTACTTTGATAATTGAGAGGATGCTTGTAGTTGGTGTTCGCGTGTGGAGAAATTGATTTAATATCTTCGAGGCTCGTTCAACTACTTTCTAACAAGGTTACAAAATTAACACGTATATTTCACGGTTATATTATTATATGTCTGAAGAGCCTAATTTTTACGGTGACAGTTGTCGTATGCTGGCAACAAAATGTTTACAAATATATCTTATGGTGGTTACAAAAAGCACTAGCAGATATCCTTATTTTCCATTGAAACGTTTTCTATCAAGTTTTACATTTTACTTTCGTAAATAAATAAATAAAATACTGTTAAACGATACAAAATTTAACGTACTCGAATCTAATTAATTAGTACCCATGACAAAGCTATAATAAATACGGTGCTGTGCAAATATTTTCTAGTGTAGTCGTCATATAATACAATTTTAATATTATAGTACTCTTTATAATGAAAATGCAGAAGAAAGACATCGATAATATATGAAAGTCTAACCGATTCACCAGAACGTAATGGCGGTGAGACGATTCCTCGAAACGTTCCGGAAACCGGCAGCAAAGAGCAACGAACGCTTTACACTCGGGGCCAGAATATCAAATAGACCGATAGCGGAGACAGTCGACCATGTAAGATAAACGAGCCAATATGGGCCGTGACACTCGCTAACTGTTGGATTTAGTGAGCTCGATAACCGATAACTTTCTTATTAAGTCTCTAGTCCGGGATTCGAGTTATCGGGCACAGTTTCGGCGATTGGAAGGAGGGAGGACCATTGCTCTTCCTGAATTTATACCGTGTTCGCCGTTACACGCGTGAGTTCAACGAATCCGACGAATCGTGGTTCCAGAATCGTGAAACGACCAACGGAATCGTTATTCCGATTCGTCTCGACGAAATTAATTTCGTGGTCATCGGGCAAGTTCCGAATAAACTCGAGCGATTCTTGAAGAAACGGTCGAATTGAATTTCTTCCATTGAATTTTAATTCGCCGTCGTTTCAGCGTCGTCGTTGCAACTTGACTCATTATTAATGATTCTTTGTTATTAGAACAGAGACAAGCAGAAGTTGTCGAAATTATAGTATTCGGGAGCTAACTTCGTGCTTATTTTATTTCAGGTTTTAGAAAGAGTTTGATAAGCCAGGGTTAGAAGCAACTAGGGATACAAGTAACAGGATGAATGTTTCAAGATATATCGTAACGCAAATGTCAATGGAACGTGTGTTAAAACGAATCGAATCCTCGCAACTATCTCGCGTCTTGATACCAATAGCCTCCATAATCCCAGATTCAACGCGTCAATTCAGGATACAATTCGAAAATCCTTAAGCTTCTATAATAAGGTGAAACGAATTCACTTTAACAAACCGATCATATTGGTCATAGGTTTGGACAATACGTAGTCGCTAAGAACAGAAAGTTGGCTAGCAAATCAAAGGGGCGACTCCTCATCGGTAATTAGAGCTCGGCTAGCTGAAGAGTTCCAACGTAAATCGATTTCCTTACAATCACCTCGTCTTCGTGGCTCGAATTAAGCTGTTCGAAGCAGCGATCAGGAGAAAATTGCGCGAGGAACCTCGCCGCCTTTAAAATCCACTCTAACGTCATTTCACATGCATGGAATTTTATTTCGTGTAAATACTGTCTTCGACGAAGTAATCGTCGCTGTAATTTCGATCCGCCTTTTCCTCTATCGCGAGTGAAAAAACTGTTTTCTTTTCTATGTGAATATTAAACGAGAAAGAAGAAAGACCAAAGGACTAAAATGTGGAGGGTGTTTTCGAGGTCGCTGGAAAACCGCTCCACCGGTAAACAGCGTCTTCATAACTTCCGTTCTGGCGAAAGACTCGAGTGGATCGAAAATAAGTTTCGCGCTTCAAGGGTGGACGGGTGAACCGGCTGCCCTCGTGAATGTTTCACCAGGAACTTTCTTTCTCCGCCGGTATTTAGTCACGGCCCTCCAACTTCGCCCTGCCGACGAAGGAAGTTATTAATCTGCGAGAAGTCAATCCACGTTTCTTGCCTCTCACGGTCACAGTCCATTGTATTCGTGCTCGTGCAATTACATCCGTGGCCCGTTCCAGTTCGTTCGCGACTTTTCGTCCTCTCCAGACGGGCCCGTGCAAGCGAATGGCCACTTGATCGCATAATTTCATCCCTCGTGGCTTTTCGGCGCCGTTCGCCACGATGCAAGTTCAACTCGCGGATGAAAAATTGAATTTCGTCCCGTTCGTACTTCTTTTAATATTCGGAACACGCCGGTGGAGAATATGAAGTTGAATGGTTTCCCGATTAAAGGATTTTTCTTATGTTGCTAATAAATTAAATGGTTAGACATTGGACAGACTAGTGAAAATTTGTAACGTTTCTTGTTGTCGAGGAATGTTTTAAATTTAAGAGAGATATCAGAGGATGATCTTTAATATGCGTTATTTTGCTGTATCTCATCCTTTTGCGTATTTAATATTCCGCAGTAGAGAAAGTCTTACAAATACCAGTAAACTTCTAAGCGTATTTGGTTCGTGGTGCAATTTTAACGAAAGTATTTTCAGGGTAGCTTCAAAGTGTCACTGTCGGAATGAAAGATTGGCACATAAAAATTCGGAAATTCTAAACTTCTCCGAGATCATACGTTCAGGATCTCATTGCTGAAGCGAAAGATTAGGATATAAAAGTTGAAAGGCTGCGTTAGAATTAAGAAATCAACGTACTTATTCGCTGCTATGGAAGCAACCACAGGAGATATCCAATGATAAAGAACGAAAGAAAGCGAGAAAATCAAATTTACATTGGAAAGTAGTGTACAGGCTATAGTAAAATGAGTGTGAATCGTTTCTATCTTTGATCCAGATCAAGTTGTCACTTGCTCTCAAAGAATTTCCAGTCGCCTAACAGAAACGGAATTTCGCGAAAGAAGCAACTAGCTCTCTATGGCGAATGATCGATCGTATTAAGGGTATGGCTGTATGTTTCATCCTGTTGTGATTGGCGTTTTCGGGGCAAACGGGATGGCCATTTCTCGGCTCCGTTCTCGGTGTTGGATATCGAACCCCTTGCCCCATTTTCCGCGTTTATCCCCGCGGCAGGCATTTGTTTCGATACAACGAGAAGTCCTGTAGAAATCGCGGCGAACGAAAACCGATAGTTACTGGTTAACGATTAAGCTTATCGGCCCCGTGTTAGCCGCGCCGTTTGTTCATTGTTCGATGCTTCTGTCTGGTTTCGTTTCTCAGGAACGTGGATAGTTATACAATGCTCGGCATCCTGATTGAAGTATTTTCTCTTCCACGGTAATCTTGATTTAACTCTTTATATTTATGTTTTGTATTTTACACCGAAGCGATGCTATCGTTCTTTGAAAGATTCCTTTGATATTTCAAACTATTATTTAGGTAACTGGATTTTGAAGAAAATACAATTTCGAATACGCAAGGGAAGAAATTGTAATTACAGCCGTAAGAAGGAACTCGTCGCTCGAAGAGATAAACAGCTGTTGATTAAGTTTGAATCGGAGCTCTTTAGGTCGACAATCGCCACAAATTGAGCAGCGAAACAAGAGAACAAAACATTTACCTCTCCGGATGAAGTTTTATCGTCCATCCGAACTTCTAATCCTGTTTGTTTGACCAAGCTTCAGCCACTCACACATCCGGCAGCTCGTCGCGTGAAGTTTCGATATCGCCTTGCTCGGAGGAAGAGGAAGCTTCTTCAAATTTCGCGAGGGTCGTGCATTTGACACCCACCGCTATCGGTTTTCAGCATTTTTGGTCAGAGAAAGCCAACATCATCCGCAGAATCTTCGTTATAAGAGAAGCAACCGTGGAAACTCTCGCTATTATATCTCTGTATCGATCCATTCACAGAGCATTTCTATCAAAAGAAAAAGAAATTTCCACGAAATACGCAGGCTCACGAAAATATTCGAGAACTTGTAAACACTTCTCACAAATGTTTTATGTATGCTGTACGAAACATTTTGAAATTCCATTGATTCGCAACGAATATTTTGTAATTTTTTTTTCTTTTTTTTTTATTTGAATGAATTTCAATTTTACCAATACCAATCGTGTCTCATTACGGTGCTAATGAAGTTTCAAAACGTTTTACACAACAGATATAACATGAAAATAAAAGCTTTCTAGGGTAGGTGAGCCAGTGTATGTCACGTATTCGTGTAAGTGTAAGATTATTTTTCTACGAAACAACTACTCGTGGTAACCGGATAATCTCGAGTCTCTGAGCAACGGCGTATATCAGCAACTTTCACTAAATCAATTTATTGTCCTCTCTACGCGGTGCCGCGATATAGTTTCAAACAGCCAGTGGGGGTAATTAAATGAGAATTTCTGTTTAAATTACATCGAAAGTTGGAAAGTTCCTCCCTCTGGCTTCGACTAACTGGAACGAAAGTCGATGATGAAACGATGAAAAATTCAAAGGCGCCAGATCTTGATACGTATAGGCCAGACAGTGTTCGCGTGAACAAGTAACGCCCAAGTCGACGACCCATTCGATATTCCTCTGGCTGCTTTCTTTTCTACGCTTTCTCGATTAAAAGCATCTCTGGGATTAAAGGAAGTTAATCCATCCGGACGAAAGTGACACAGTTTTCTACGGCCGTGGTCTACGTATACTTCCCTCGATATTCGTCGTCTTTGCTTACCCTGCGGAACGATCTTGATCGGCTTTCCGTTTTCGTAAATATTTGCTCAAATACGAGCGAAGGTGTTCAAAATTTCCAACTTGCGCGATATTGGATTCTGAGAGATCCCTTTTTGGCTAACTTTTTTTTTTTAGTAATCATCGAACGTTTGACGAGTGCATAATAAAATTGTTCAGGTATCGTATATTTTTTCTCATCGGTTCGTTTTGAATTTTTATCGACGATGGAATAGAATAAATTTAATCAGCTTTAGAGCTTAAGAAGGGATGCCATAGATAAGTAGACGTACATCGAGACTTTCACAGCCACGACTCAGCGTCCCTTAAGTACAATCCTCGCGCGCAATCTGCTCCAACGACGAACTTATGCCAATTACTAGCAATCTCAACGAGATGCCACTCGTGCTTCCAGTCTCCATTAAATGGCCGTTAAGCAGTTCTCCTTGTAAAATGAATACGCTTAGTTAAACCTCGACCTCGTGGGACGCGATGATTTCAGACCGTAACATCTAAGAACGCTGTAATTTACTTGCTAGCCTATGAACATTTTCTTTCGACGAAGAAAATTTATTAATTTCGCAATACATCGACTGGAAGCTTCGATGATCATAAATGTGAAAAGTTAATAAGGAGAGATCGATTCGATCAAAATGATCAAACACGTTAGTAGATCGAAGATTCATAAACAAACGAATTGAAATGTTCAAGAGACTAAAACTACGAACGACGAGTTCATTCGTCGCCTTCGGTTAAAGGTTAACGAATGTAACACGTGTTAAAAGACGTATACAGAAATTGTCGTGCCCGTTATGGGAAGTACCCAAGGTTCGCGTAATGCATATGAAAACGTGGATTTAATCCCGGAGTCTTTGTGTAGCATTCTTTCCTATACTTTGTCTTAATACAAAGGACCGCATAAAGAAGATTCTGACGTAAATGTCACGTTATTTTTTACAATTCTTTTCCTAGATTTTCCGCGAATAAAAATGCCAACGTAATATAATCATATACGCGAGTCCTTGCGAGTCAGTGCGGATGTTTATGCAAATTTATATCTTTATGAACACAACTGAAGAATCTGCAATCAACAACTTATCCGAATATCTACTTAATGGTGACGCCATTATTCTAAATAAATGTCAAATATTTCATATTTCTCTGCGTACTGTACATTTTCTGCAATTTTGTACTTTAAACTTGTCACAGATGTATAAACATCGACACTCTAAAAATAATTTAAATCAACGAAGGGAACCGCGTGAGAAAAATAATTGTCAACCAATTGGCCAAAGACTGACCAGCAGACATCGAACAACGTAATCTGTGTCGACCAAGCGCGCAACGAGATACAAAAGGAATCTCCGGTATGCGATGTTCCTGCGTATAGAAAGAGGGCGGGTCGCGCGTGTAACAACGCCCCTGAATACAGCGATCCTTTATCTACAAGCAGCGAGGAAGTCGGAGGACGACGTTCAAATAGCTTCCAGAGTAAAATAGAGACTTTATCGCGCGACGCCGCCGGCCGTATCGATGACTTCAGGTTTTCCAATGGCCCACGACTTCCGCGATGGTTTTACCCTTCCGCCGCGAGAGAAAGGTCGATCGATCTATCGCGAAACGTTCTCCGCGTGGCTTTAAGCGGTATTTTTTCTCATCTTCGTGCTGATGCTGGTCCACCAACTGCTTACAAAGTCTGGCTCTCTGTTCCCCTCAAGACGACTAAGCGATATTCCAACGGGAAAATATTAAATAATATTTTCTCATGGAATGGGAGCCGACAGTCGAATCGACGATAAATATTTGTCGAACGTTTTCCAACGGCGCACAGACGATCGATACGCGAAAGAAGAAGTCGATGGAAGAGCAGCTTTCTTGGCTTTGTCTGCTGGAATTCTGGTTGACCGAGTCGCTCGGAGAATAAATCGCTCGCAAACGTATTGAGAGAGGGTGCGGTGAAATCTTGTAACTCGACCCTATTGTATCGTCTATCAACCGAGTTGCGATAGTACGAACGTATAGCTCCGAAATAAAAAAAAAAAAAAAAAAAACAAAGAGGTAAAAGTAAAACAAAAAAGGGGGAAATAGAATTTCAATGGTATCTGATAGAGGAGGGTGGATCTCTTCGGAGACCGACGAATACCTGTTTCGAAACAAGCACAATGAACCATCGATTCGCAACGATTCCGGTGGAATCGGCCGAACAATTTAATCCCGCCCGCGTTGTTTGCGTTCGTGGAAGAGAATGGCGCGATACGCGAGGAACAGAGGGAACGTATTAAGCGGAGAAACGATGGAACGGAAGTGAGCGGTATGCAACAGGAAAAGTAGACGGGGTAGTAGAAACGACCGAACACATTTGGAGGCGCGATTGAAAGGTAGAAACGGAATTGTACGGCGGTGCTTTTGCAATCTTTTGTCGCGGGAGGGGGGGGGGGTCACGAGAAAAGTTTCCCGACAAGGGAAAGAAGGAGGGGTAGGGATGAAAAAGGGCAGAGGGCCTCCTTGTTGCGCCGGGCTATTGAAAGGAAATTGAACCGGTTGTTTAGTCATGCAAACGCGATGCTACCGGCTGATTTCGTTTGCGTTACGTACGAAATGAAAGTTCACTGACCGGCAACCGTTTCCTGGAATCTGGCCGATCGTACCGATTCGATGCTTTACGATTTGAGCCAGTTTCGATGGCCGACCCTTTTCCTACCCCCCGTTTGCATACACGTGAACGCGTTTCACCGCGTTCCATTTAAAATAGACGACTGGACAGAGAAGTACGATCGACGAAATTGCGACGCGAACTTGGCTCGAATCTCAGCCTGCTTTGAAAAACGTTCTCGCGAGACTGCGATTTATTTCTTTCGTTCTGAACGCGGAAGCTTCTTTGCAATTGTTCCAGCTAATTAGTCCAGATATTCTCGAATTTTTATTTTTATGTTATTTAAGATATAATTTTCTCTTACTTGGGTTTCACATTAAGTGTTGGTATTGTTCCGGAAGGATCATGATTCTTAGATGGTAGAACTTCTACTTGTATACATTTCCAGATTGCTTTTAAAATTTATTAATATAATTAATATATTTAGTAATAGTCGTACGCCGATACAGTGCTCGTACAATTTCGGAATGTTTTATATAATACGCATAATACGTGGATAGGAATTTTTCGTGACAAGTGTTCGAATATTTTCGTGAACCGCTGCAATACATTTGACATACTTCATTTATATCACATCTACATCGTTTAAATTAAAATTAAAACTCGTTATCGGTACGCATTTTAGAATATATTACAACGAAAGTAGTAAATATCAGAGAATTACAACCTCGCCGCGTCCACTATTCCCGTTTATTTTAATTCACGATTAAACAAAGTGGCGCAAAATGGTATGGGTCGCTGGACCAAATTCCCAGTGAATTTCTCGTGTTATCGTGCGCGATTTGCCACGAAAATAGCTCGAGACGCGCGTTTTTCGGTAAATATATGCGTGCGTCAAGAGTGAAACAGCAGGGCAAATATTTCGCGAGTTTCCACGTGTCGTCACTGCCAGGAAATCTGTTTGTTCCTCCCATTTTCGAGGACGTCGCGAGAACAAATTCGAAACAAATACACGACATGCTAATTCGCCAGTGTTACGTTCCGGATCCTGTTTGATCAAACGAGCTCCGATCGGTTTACGTTGACGATACTCTATTCGCTGTCTTATTTCCCTATTTATTCTGATAAATGGCAAAAGCAAGTTAATCGATTCAGACTAAGTATGTTCGTCAAGATGGAAAAGATGTTTAGCTCTGAAAATTATTTAATTATTTCGCTTCTCTTTTATCATACACTCTGTACGAATTGTTTTTGGATCAAATTTCTAAGGAAGAGGTAAGACAGCATTATACAAATGTAGCTACGTTTGGTAACAGAAAGTTCCATTTGTTTTAACAGCACACATTTGTTATGTGTTGGACAGAAAGGTTTTCAGTAGTCGTTTTCTATTTTAGTCGCTGTGCTTTTCGTGTTTTATCAAGCGTTTGCTTCTGTTTTTTTTTAGCAAACGTTTCGCGCGGTTGTCCATCGTGTCTCGCGATAAAATGTCACTTTACACGTAACACGTTCTTGATTGTTCCGCAATTACTTGAGAGAAAAAAAAGACACGTTTAGACGAGCCGAGAAAAGAAACTTATACACCTGTGGTTACGTTTTATTGGTTACCGCTCCGTGATGAAACTTATAGAGTATCCTAAACGATAGAAAACGTCCTGCGGATAAAACTGTATCGTTTGAAACGAGTCACGTTCCATAAGTGAATTACGCCGGAGAATTCTCTGGCTTTTATGTTCTTTCTTGTCTTTCTTTTTCTTACTCTCTCCCTTTTTACGAAACGCGAAAAGTATACGCACGGCAATATACTCAGGTTCTATCAAAAAGTTGATCCAGATAGACGAACATCGCGAACCGTTTTACGCTCTAAACTTTTGAAAATTTTAAATGTTCAAAAGCTGTTGCGTACGTTTAATTAATCCACGCTCGAATTTTTCTCCGGTCACATTTTTTATCTCCTTCGTTCGTCGTTGCGATAAATTTCCTCTTCGCTTCTCTCTCTCTCTCTCTCTCTCTCTCTCTCTAATACACGCATATACACACACGCTCACTCATTCACTCGTTCATTGCAAAAAAAAAAAAAAAACGGTTGCTGTAAATTAACGTTTAATTATGCGCCGGTGGTGCTATCGTGCATTATATTATGAGATGGAGGTAACATGGTCATTGGCGAAATCCAAACTCGATAACACCGATACCGGCCTCTGATTTATGGTTTCGCGAATTAAAATCGTATCAGGATTAACCGGCACGGGATCGGTGGAATTTTTCGAAATGCAAGTCATCCCGCGATTCGTTCGTTTAATCGACACGTAAGGTTGTAATCGGGTTGAACGAACTGAATTTTTTCCACGTTTTCATTGCTTATTCATCAAAGAGAAGCTGAGGTTTTAGAAAGTAAATAACGAATTTCAGTCGACGCACGGAATGGTTTAATCGAGCTTCGTTTCGTTTAAACGCTTTTCCCGGATGATGTTTCGACCCGAGCGTTTGCTACTTTAATTTTTACGTTGGCAGTAATTTAGTTACTGCTATAATATAATCATACTTTATTATACTTTGTGATAATTACGCTTTGCTATACATTTTATGATACGTATAAAAGTTACGTGTATCGGGAAGGGGCCAAAAGCGAGATAAAGTAAACGCAATTATGGCGGCTATCTCTCCAAGTTTTAACGCGTATCCACGAGTTTCGCCAACATTATCTCGCAAGTCAATTCTCACGTGTTTCTTACTGCTGACTCGCGACTTACTTCTGTCAAAATTTCAGTTTCTCTTCGTTTCCTTTGCACATGTTCCTTTATGTATTTAACCGAACAAGCGTTACCTAAGACTGCCTTATCTCTCGAACATTTCCACGTCAAAGAACATTCAAGCGAAGACCACCAAGGAATTGTCGATGTATGTACGATCGCGATAACTCGCCATATCGTAGTCGCCACATTACCTTCGTGTTATTTTTGGCTCTATCAATAAGCGCAGGCGATCCATTCTCAGAATAATTAGCTCTGAATTAGTTGTGATATTCCTTCTCGTTTCTATCTCTGACACTTTATTAACATTTTTGTCTCTTATTTTTTATTGTCAATGTAATTCTTTTTTTCGTAACACTCGACTACTGCCTGTTGCTTACTAAATAAATAAATAAATTTCTTTCAAAAAGCTTGCCATGGTGACGTAGTGCCATTAGCGGGACCAGTCGATTGCTGATCCGGATTGCGCCACAGGAATTTAAAGACCACCCTCTGGTAGTTCTGGTTTCGCGATTATCGTTTCGCGTTCGACACTGTCCGAGAAAATGCGCTCTCTGTCGAATCCGGAACTTATCAGTGCTGAGATTTTTCTAGAGGTTACGGTGTTCTTGCTGGATATATAAGGCAAGAGGAATGACGAGAAGGAAAGTGTCACGAGTCGAGTTGCACCCACGAGGTCTTCGATCATTCCTATATTTTTGCCATTTTACCATTCGTACGTAGGCTCTGTTTAACTTACAGTCACTCTTGCTCTGTGTCCTTCGAGGATTATCGAGATTGGCATTATCGAGATTAGAAGAGAAAGAGAGAGAGAGGGAGAGAGCTTCTTGAGGCGTACAAAGTGTTGAATGTTTTATTACAGAACGCTTGTGACAAATGATCGCAATTGTGAAAATGTTTCACTGGTGTGTTTTCTGTAAAAGACACAGTGATATAGGCAAAAGATATTTACACATGCGATTATTCTCCGATAAAGCGTTTCTCTTTCGTCAGACTCTATATTACATCTTTATAATATCAAGTTTCTACAGTTAAATAATTACATCAACCAAAATTCAAATTGTCAATATAAAAAATGAACATCTTAATAATAACTGAAAATATTTTAGGCGCAGCAGCAACTGAACGAGCACTATTATATAAATTTATAGCAAATTTACATCATCATTTACATTGCCAGTCTATTCCACAGAAGCTAAACAGAGAAATTTGATCAATCGGTACTTTAGTTTCGCGATACATAACAAAACTTGTCGTCCGATCGTATAAGTCCCTGTTCGCGTTGAGTTTTACAAGAGGTCGTAGAAAATGCGGTACTGCTGGCTCGACCTCCTTTTTACTCTTATTCTACCGCTCGTTAAAGCAGTTTGAACGTTAAGTAACAGTCTTATTCGCCGCATGGCGTGCCGCAACGAGTACGAGCCGACAATAACGCGAGTAAGCAGCGCGCAGTTTCAAGGAATTCCTGGCTGGATCCCCGTGCGGACTGCGCTATCGCTTCCGGATCGAGTACGATAGCGGAGCAAGCAATGGGATCGCTGGTTCATTAATTACAAATCGCATTATGAAACTCGGTAGCGCGGAATCTCTAGTTGTTCGCGCCAGGAAAGGAGATAATGAACGTTCCGACGCGAGGGAGCTTTTTACAAGCGGAACGGGAACGATCGGTTAATGCGAGTTGTCTTCGAGCTCCGATCATTATTACTGCTCCCTGTTAAACCGTCTTTATCAGCAGATTGTGCGTCTTGGAAAATTTCTGCATGAAAATGTGATTTGACGCGTGCAAATTCGACGATAGACCGTCGTTCAATTTTAATCTCGTTAGGAATAAATTTATCAGAAATTAAGTTTTGCGAAAGATTTGAACTATCGTTTTAGCTTTTGGAGAAAAATGATGACGGCGTATGTGGCCATCGGGTATTAGAAAATTCCATACATATGGGAAGAGTTTGCTGATTATTCGATAACGTTCGTTGGATCTTTTGGGCTAACTGGATCGTGGAAGATAAACTAAATACACTTGTACAAGGTTTCTGACATCTTTTTCTACAAACTTTGCCAGTGATTCTAAGTAAAATAAGAATAAAGTAACACGCAGCACGAGATCTATCGATGCTTCATTGGGGAATATATAACAAACGTGGCATGAGATTTATCGCGGCCCGATGTTGGTTACGACTTTGTCCTATCAAATATAGGTTTTGTAATGTTGATTGTCATAATTCATTGCGATAACTACCGACGAACAGTATCATCGTACCTTCCACTGTTCGTATTTTTATCGCCTTTTTAATAAAACATTTACGGACTTTTTGTTACATAGTATTTTATTTTTGCTCATAAAATAATATCAATATCTTTCAAAAAATGAAATTACATTTTTTATCTGACATTTGTAGTAAAAAGGGATTCTCAAGTATAACTGCTTAGATGAATTAAATTTTCCGCAATTTCCAGCTTTTACACTTGGGATAAAGTTTAATAAAAAGTGTTCAATCCTGACGAGTTCCAACGAGCCCATCGCGCGAAAGGGCAAACGAATCACGTTCTTATCTGTTCGATACGAGTTTCCGGTGAGTGGGCGTTTAACGTCCACTCCCATAAACTGTGAACATCCCGACGAAACTCTTAACCATGCACGATTAATCGTTTCGCGCGTAAACGCGAGCCGGCGTTAACGCGATCGTAAAAACGTCGATGTAACGAGCCAGGTGGCAGTAGCGTTCAAAGTGAACATCTGGTCCGTTCCGTGGCCAGCCATCGATAATTTATCCAGCCCCGTTAACAAGTTCAGCTAATAAAATTAACACGCCTAATCGTGCCTCTTTAACACGCCAGCATGTGAAATTCATAAATAAATCAAGCCCCGCGAGGCTGACCACGTTACAGATTAAACACGAGCCTAAATATCTCTATAAATAATTGAAACGCATCATTAATATTAAAATAATCGTTCGTGGAGTCGTATCGAACGTCCTCGTCGATTTTTAAATTCTCTTTATGATCATGTTGCAGATTAATGGTATATGTATATTTATGCAAATTTATATTTTTAGTATCTCTAAAGATTTTATAAAGGGCGTTTTACTTGGAATATTCTGTATACTTTGATATATATATATATATATATATATATATATATATATATATATATATATACGCATTCTGTGCATTCCTGTGCATTTGAATTTCTCACAAATGCATTAGCATACTCAATCTACAGATTAAACGCGAAGGTAAAATGTCCGTATAAATAATTGAAATACATTGAGAATCTTAAAATGATCATCTATAAAATCATGTCGAACACGTTCTCAGCGTATTGCAACGTTGGTCGGCGACCAGTTTCACGATCCTGTTACGGTGAACATCGATTTTTCTATTGCGAGCCTTGTATCGCCATGTGATCATCCTCGATCTCCTTTTTATTGATTCGCGATGCCCCGCAGTACGAGCATAACGCGTTCGCCCGTACATCGAATATGATAATATAGAAAGTTATGTCGGCATTAGCATAGTCACGGCGTTTCCCTTTCCACTTACGTACGTACACGTATTACGAACGCGTGCGCGCAAGCGAGACAGAACTCGGCTCGTGCCTTCGTTATCTATGCTGACCACATGCCGCGTAATCTTCTTCATTATATCTGCTCGCCTGTTTTACATTTGCATTAAACGAAAATGTTTGCGTACGCGCGTTCCACCGAGCGATAACGTCGAGACTTGTGCTGACTGCCACCGAGAGTCCTCCTCTTGTACAAATCAGCCTTGGTTAAATCGGCGAACGAACGAGTTCGGCCGAGCCTTGCAGTTTTCTGCTCGTTGCCGGTCGTTTGCCTCGACCGAGGAAGATTTCATTGCGGAAGCAGCGGTTGCTTTTTATCCCGCCGACCTCTTGTTGCGGAAGAAGCTTCTCTTTCAAACGACGTCGTGGAAGCAGTTCAATGCTCGTTTGTTTGGGATTTAAGTTTGCTATCTGTCTCGGCCGTGGTAAGAAGGAAGTCTGCCTCGAACGAAACTTCATTTTGGCCTTCTTTCGTGCATCCGATTCTCGATCTTATCGTCTCAACTGATTTCGGCCATTCATGGTAATAGTACGTCCGACTAGCGTTCAATTTTCTACTCTCGGAATTATCTAGTATCCATCTACGATAAGAAAATTCTGGTATCTAGTTTTCATAGGAACTACAATATATTCTTATCTATGAGTTTTTGTTTCGGGTATCGATAGATAGCGACGCGTCTGATCAGTGTGGAATTTTCTACTTTCGAAATCAGTCGACAGCGTGCAGCTTGGAAAATTACCACGCTTGATCCTATACGTACGAAGCTTCAGATCTCTCATTGTTTACTGTATATCTTTGACATATTTAACGTTAAAAAACACACTCTACTACGATGTAATAATATATGTGTACCGTAACGTTATTTGCATCTGGCGATATTTAATCGTCACTACAAATTGAAATTTCTAACGCTGAAAAAATCATTAGATTTTAATTGAAAGCTTCATAAATTGTTTCTTTGATTCACGAAACGCATAGTCTAGTCGATTTTTACCGGTTCCTTTGGACAGCGGTTCGAAGAGTGCGGCAGAAACTCGGGGGTGTCTGCGCTATCGTGGAATTTTCGGTGGGTTGCCGCGAACCAGGCAAATTCCAGCAACGGCAATTAACGGGAGCACTTTAGTGTGTATCTCGTGGTCGTGGCCAGACAAAGGGAAGGATTCGTTGATGGAGGCACGCGAGAGTAGTTGCTATCCCCGACTCTCTCGCCCGGCAAACATTGTTTCGTTGAGCCGGGGCGAGTTTCGAGAGTACGTCGGCTGCTTGGCCACCGGAAATCTCAGAGAACAACACACCTAACCCAAGCCACGCTGCCAGTTTCTTTTCCAACGTCGTCGTTCGCTCGTGGATCCGAATCTGTTCGCGTTCAGCTGCATTTTGCATCATCAATCTTCGTCTTTGCTGAACGAGCGTTCACCGGAAACGAAGGCGTCCGTTCACTGATGGACGTTTCAATTTTCCAGCCGAGTTTATTCGACCGATTTATCCCGTGATCACGAACTCTTGCGAACGATCGATCGGTATCAACCCGGAGGATTTGTTCAAATACATCACCGCGATCCTTTATCATTTTCACGTTCGATCGTTGACGATTTTACGTGTAAAAAGGGTAGAGACGCATAAGGGGATGGATATTCGAGGTGTTCGTTCCTTAGGAAAGAAACATGGAAAAGCATCCTGACGAGGAAAAAGAGAAAATACCGAATCGTATCAGCTAAAAGCTATCCCCTACTTTCCATCTCTTAATTTACCCGCTATATTTTCCCAACGAACCGCGTCAGCGTCCCGCTCTTCTAGACGTTTTTCCATCTCCCTAAGTATGAAACGATCCCTGAAAGGAAGACGGAACAGCGTACGGGGCAGATGCATTTCCATCTGTGCTGACTCTTGCATTCGTTGTGCATCGTTAAACGTTCTTCTTCGGTTGTTTCGTAGTTACATCAAACAGACATATTACGTACATAGTTTCAGATAACTCGTCCTAATGCAATAAAGGAAAAACTGTTGGAACACAGACAAGTAAGAAGGAGAATAATCTTTAAAACTAACGCGTGATTTTCAGTGATCTTCGTCGTTCGTTTGATCATAACGTTAACCAGTTAACAACAGATGTGACCATTTTTCCTAACGAAAAGTTGTGTGTCCTATTTCTAAAACTATGTCCTAGAATTCTAATTCTATTACACCATGAACCGATATCATTTTTCTCAATTTCTGCTCGACCTTTTCTTTCCTTTTTATTATTTTTACAAAGTCGTCACAACTTCCCAACGCCGCCGATAGAAACGCTTTAATGCAATTCTTCGTTTTTGTCCAGCAGCGGAATCACAGCTCATGGCCCCATTTCGCAGTGAGATCAGCCGGTGCCAGCGTTATTTCGGTTGATCGATGCAACGCACCTGCGTACCCCCTGATTTATATCCAGGGCTGCTGGTTCGTTTTAATCTCCCTTCGCCACTGGAACCACCCGTGACATTTGTAATCCGAGAAAATCGGCCGTAGCTACTTGCCAAAGTGGCTGAACGTTTAATGGTAACCGTCGTTCGTTGATTTGTCAAACCGTAGGGGTGACTCGGTCGGTTTTCTTAAGCGATTACATTCTGGCCGAGTGTAATAACAGTGAAAAATAGCAGCCATCCCCGACGGTTATGTAAAAGCACATCGTCCTTGATAGATCAACAGGATGATGCGAAGAACGCGAAATAACAAGGGCCATTTCTCTTCGTTCTTGCTTGTTGCTCTCGATGTCAAGCGGTTTTTCTCTCTCTCTCTCTCTCTCTCTCTTCCTCCCTCTCCTTTTTTTCCGTTTCCTTCACTTAGTACCCACTTCGGGCTGGAAAATGGTCGTGAGATAGAATATCGTCCGCAACTTACGTCCATCTTCCAAAGCACGGATATATCGTGCTTGCGTAACGCCATGAATCATGAATGTCGTTTCGTGCTACGTTCGAGATGCATACGGTTGTTACGTGCGTTCCACGAGACCAGTTTCTGCGGCCCACTCTCCAGGACCGAAAAGGTAGATCCGGTTAACGATTAAAGAAACTCTGGCTCAGCAACTTGAGCTTGAAACCTAATTTACGATTCGCGTGCGACGCGCATGTACGTGTATGCCTTTTTCAGGTTAAGTTGTCGAGGTTAAGTGCAGAAGTAAGTGGCTTTTGAAACATCGTCGATTGCCTAGCGGTGCGCTCGGTTGAAATTTATTAACAGAATCGAGAATGAAGTAGCGAAACTACTACGTGATTTTTACGCTAGAATTAACTAACTTCGAGTTTTCAGCGCGCGCTAATTAGGGTCACGATTTCGAAAATGCCACACAAAGCTTAACTTTTGGAAACAGCCGAGATTACGCTTTATTCGACGATATACCACGGCGATAGCGCGGTTATGCGAACGAAAAACTTGCAGATTAACAATCGCAGCGTAACTTCGAGAGAGGCAAGAACCTAGTCGGTTTAACATTCCGCTCGTGGTAGATCGTAACGCAGTTGCAACTCGGAATTTCGCGACATCATAATTGCGCGATTCCGTGCACCATGTCCGGGAAACCCTTCCTCGAATTACGTACTCGCTACTAGCGTGGCCAGTTTCCTTTTTTCTTTTTCTTTATCGTATTATCCAATCCGCACGCTCACCGTTGGCCACGTTAAAACTCGCAGAATCTACGTGCTATATACAACTGAACAGAAGACCAGTGGCATGATATGGTACTGTGATAGTTACAAATATTCTCACAACCATCGTATAACGATTGATATTTTATTTAAAAAATTGAATTATATCGAATAAAAATTAAAGACGACAGAAAGAAATAAACTTGTTTTGTTCGAGCCAATTGAAATTTCACTTAGTGGCACTTCGGACGATAATATGCTGCGATACCTAACGTCTAACGTGTACAGTATCAAAAATGCGTGACAAACAAAAGTCCAATCCTTTACGACCAATCGGTTCCGCATTTCTTAGCTTTCTTTCTAGCTCTACACGGTAGATGGTAGAAAGTACTCGTAATAAACGACTGCTTACGAATTAGTCTCTCGTCGTCTCGTTCATCCATCATCTTATGTTGCAGCGTTTCCAGGTAACGCTTCTTGACGATCCATCAACTCGTAGTTCTTCCATTTGCTATCCGAACAGCGATTCGCTTTCAGACACCCGCGCCACATAGGTTATTAATAATTTACACGCCACTTCGAGTGCAACAGCCAAGGCAGCTTGTTTCATGCCCGTTGCATAAATGTACGGCAAACGACATCGAATAATGTCCAACGACCGGGATACATCGCCTGGATTCAAATCGGAAACGATCGCTGAAATTGTAAATTCGATCCTCAGGGATTCATCTAGCGAAAATTATCACTGCTTTGCATTGATGTGCGATTTCTCAGTTTAATGTTTCTAGCCATTAGACTGTTGATGTTTGCGCGTTTATGAAAAATTTATAAATGTACGTAATATGCAAAGATATGCAAAATATCGATGGTAAAGCAATCGTTATAAAGTCTGGTGAGTGAAATGAAGCGCTATTTTATTTTATTTACATTCGTTTACTTACATTATTTTGCTTTAAATTATTATCCGCTTATTTGTTTTATATTACTTATTTCGTTTCGCGTATACTTCCTGGCTAATTAGTTTCCATGGAAATGGTTTTTAATATCGCGAACGACGCACCCAACGATTGCTCCCATTCTTCGGTAATACCAGATGATACATCCGAAAATAGAGTCCGTGGTATAGTAAATGAACGATAATAAGGAGACGAAAACAATATCATCTAGTGAAAGTATCCGGAGTACTACCGAAGAAAATTGAATCGCCGAAAGTCTAATTGAATTCTACGAGCGTCGTGAACGCGAGCTGGCCGTTCGCCGCGATTAATACGAAATTATTGCAGGTGGAGGTTGAACGTGGTCGCGTGAATTAGGGTCGCGAACGATTCGTCGCATGACGCGCGACATTAACTCGCCCGTAGCTCGCGTTAATCGCGACGCGGCTGTTCGTATTAAAATTCCAAATCGGGGTCGCGGCACGGCACAGCCGCCACGTCAATTTAACCTCTGCACAGAGTTCGGGAACTTGATTTAAAAGTTTTTGACTCCGACCACGTCCGACGGGTTCCCCTTGGCTACACTTCGCCCTCGTCCCCATCAAACTTCTCGTGTCTTGCACATAATTTTTAATAAAGACGAAATACGACGTGATTACCCCGCGGCTGTGCACGACCCGCCAGGGAAAACTCGAGCTGAGTCGATCAAGGTGGAACTGCCTCTTTTTGCAATGGCTTCTTAATTATGTCCGTGATTTATTCTTCGATAGAAGAAATATGCAGCAACAGCCTCTGTCGTTCTTTCTTTTTTATAACCTCCTTTTCATCTAATAGCGCTATTGAATTAATTACTTGTTCCATTAATTGCATAGTTCTTTTATTTTAAGTCGTCCTTGGAATACTTGCAATTTATCGACACGCGAACGTAATTAACTGTGATTTAAAGTATTCCGTTTTGAGAACATGTCAATTGTGATTTCATATTGCGGAAAAGATTAGTATCGTCGAGACTGTAGGTCTGTGCCGAAGCTGCGATATTGTCACGTCTTCTATTACTGTTTGAATACACTTTTAACAAATTCGTCGAATAAAACGAGACAAATAAATCGGAATTAATTATTTTTACGTTAATCATCCGTCATACTTAAAAAGTAAATTCGTATTTACTGGTAATCATTGCTATGCAATCGACTGGACGTGTAATAATCGTGCGAATTAAGATAAGCACCGTTACTTACTCTCGAAACTTACCCTTCAGAGTCACGGACTAAACGTCAACAAAACAACACCATCATCCCTTTCGCAAATCCTTCTAAGCCAATATCCACGGGAAACAAACCAAAAACCCAACCTAGACGACAACAAGAGAAACCAAAGGGAACAGTTCCTACTCCTCCTCCCTGGCAATCGAGATAAACTCGACTGCGGGTCGAAAAGTTGAAAGACCGCGGGGATCGTGCAACCATAGGGGTGACAGGGTTGACTAACTCTGACCACGGACATCAACACCTCGCCCGGTATCCCCCTGTTGATCGACAGATACGTCAGCCGCGGAGGGTCGCTGGCCAGTTAGTGGACGGCCACAATGTAATCATTTGCGGTGTCGGAATGGACGTATCTCCTCTCTTCCTCTCTCTCTCTATCTCCTCTACCTCTCTCGCTCTCTCTTCCTCTCTTTCTCACCCCTTCGATAGAGGGTTCGACGCCTCCTGGCTCTGCCAAATCCCACACTCCAACCTCTGCTCCTCTGAACGGCTTGACTATCCGAACCGGCTGTTAATAGGGATTGAAACCCTCTCAGAACGGCCGCCTGAAGCGCGTGCGGTCGCTTGCACTTCGAAGCGATACCGCGACCAGCCTGCGATTGCAATTATGCGTCGAGAAATTTGCTAACGGCGATGAATCTTCCACGATTGACGGACCGCGAATCGGCTCAGTCACGAGGGTGGAATGGAGGTCGGACAGAGAAGCGGTGATTTAGGATGTCTTCTGATCGTTGCCACTGCACATTCCGATCCTCTTTTCTATTTTCGTACCTTCTTCTTAATATGATATTTTTTTAGGTAACTAAGATTCTGTTCTTGCGTAGTAAGTTGCACGTGCAATTTGAAAGTCTACAAGTCGTGACAATTCAGTGTTGAAAATTCTGTGTCAAAAGGGTGATTTCAAGGACTAAGAATTGCAGAAATGATATTTACCTATTGCTTCCTGCTGTCTATTGTTCTCAGTAACGTCGTATGTTTGATAAATAGCTCTTGTTTGTGAGCTTTCTAAATGGTTTCTCGATGGTTTAGAAACAATCACTAAGGAAGTGAGAAAAGACGCTCATCCTCTTCCTTAAAGTTAAGAAATTTGCGAATAACGATGCTTGTCGTTGAAAGTAATAACTTTGAAGATTCATCGAAGCATCGAAACGAGCCACTTGGTCTGTCTAGTTTTGCTTAATAAAATGATAAAGCAAGGCCCGCGATAAAACGATCGAGAGAGATAAATACGACTTTTGGTTAATTAATTCGTTATTGTTTTATCGAGCGAATGGAACAAATGAGTTTGAGTTTCTGAATTATAGAAATTAGTTTCCGCCGTTGGCGGATAATTATGTTTTTGTCGGATTATAGCTTGTGGTTTGGCGCCAAGTTAACTTGAAACAGAATAGGAGTAATCGTAGATTTTGTCCATCGAAACGTTGCAGAATAATGTCGGCCACTGTAAGCTTAATATAGGTCGTTAACGAGTGCGTTTCTGAACCATCGAACTCGTAGAACGTATCGCTAATTACGAACTCCTCGAGTAAATTATGAACTCTGTAAATACACTCTCTAGAAATCCATTACAGCATTCGATACTCTTGAAATAAATTAATTCGCTCGAAACTCTTTCGATCAGTGCCGCACACAATCCATGGACCGGATTCAAACAAAGCTCGAGGGTCACTCGAAACTTGACGCGCGAGCGAAGTTAAGCTACTCCGTGTGTTCGTGTATTTTCCACCAGCTCCTTGTTTAAGGCTAGTTAACAATTCAATCTAGACACCTATCTCCGTCCAAAAAATACATCGCGAAAAGCAATCGATTTCACACTTTCTTGCAACGTTGCTTGCTGAATCGATTCAGCGATTCCTAATCGGCATAAAAATAGTGCAATTTTTATTCTCTTCCGAAAACTATACGACGATCAGATCGGTGGTAATCGTAAGATTCGTATTTAAATTGAATTAAAAAAGAAATTCAATAAAATCTGAAGTCATCGTTTCGTAACTATTCGAAGCATCTCTATCTATTTGTTTCTTTATTTTAACCTTAACCAACGCGTCTTAATGCTGAAAAAGTATGCGCAATCTCGTCGCATCGAAGATCATCCACATCCCTCTTGTATCACTTTTTTCCCCTCCATTATTTCGCTCATTCTCCAATTCGGTATTCATAACCATGTCCTACATCCTTCGCTTCCTTCACTCACAAACAATTTTATAAATGTCCCTTGAAATCAGCCAGCCATAAATCTTGAAAGGAACCCTCTTACGTCTAAAGAACAATCTCTCCAGGAAACTACCGCTTTAACAAACCTACTTTTTCCTTTCTGTCATATCCGGATATCGAACGATAGACACGGATCTCCTACAGATTACGTTTCGCATACTCACAGTCATGGATATCAGGTATGATTGATGCTCCGTGAACTGGAGGGTTGTCCGTGTTTACTCGAAGGCTGCGCGCGCGCGCGCGTGCGTTCATGATCGTTTGCGTGTCGCGAACCGATAGGAGTGCAGAGAGAGAGCTCGGATGCAACGATGCAGTCGCAATTATGCATCGAGGAATTGCACTTGCCCGCGGTGATGCATCATCGAGGTCACTCTGACGGAAACTACGTCCGGAGAAATGTTGAGATAATAGTATTGATAAATGGAGAATCGATGGAGCTTTATATTGGCGGTGATGGCGATGTAGAAGCGGTGTGTTCATTATCCGGAAACGGAGGTTGCGTCGCGATTGATCGCGAGCAGCGATTAATGACGAGCGAAGAACGATGTCGGAGTCTGGTGCGTGAAATTTCGCGTTCGCTTAACGCTGGCAATGAATTTTCCCGCGACATTGACGATCTATCGCTCTCTCGTTTCCTCGCAAGCTTCGTTTCCTCTCTATCCATTTCTCTTCTCGTCGTGTTTCTCTATGAAATTTATTGAAACGCATCGTACTCCAACCAAGCGCCGCAATTTCGTTAACAATTTTAATTGCGCTGTTTACAGGCGCAACGTTAATGCTATTATCGTCCCGTGGCGCCGACAACGATATTGCTGACGATTAATCGGGGACTCCCAACGTCCGCGTACAATATTATTTACATAATTCGCTATTCCTTTCCGTGGATTTAGGCTACCGATACAATGAGATAATCCGTTTGATCGCAACTGTGAGCAAACACTATTGAAATATTTGCATGTTGAAAATATTGTTGATTTTTGCATCTGTGTATTATTTGTTGACTGTTCGTTAAAGATATCGTCCCCTTTAATTCAAAGAGTCGACCTTCCTTAGAACATCTGTCTTCTTTTTACGGCCGCTTCAGAGAATCGCCTTTTACAACTCGATACGATAATTCGTTCTTTAAATCCTCTTCCATCGAACTGGATCGACATCGGACGAAATCATAGGATGTTTCCTCGAGCGTCAGTTGCGTGGCATAGAGGAACGAAATCGGCAAGGTGTGCTTTAACAATCGAATAAAACGATCGGACGTAGCTGTAATCGCTGACGATACCGAGCTTCGAAACGACGTATCGTTTATCTCGCGGCATTAAAAACTCGGACAAAATGGCAGCTATTTGCCCCTTCCACCGTCGAACGAAAGAGAAAGAAACGGAACATTAGATGCGCGATTTATCGAATCGGCACAAAATTGGAAACTAGTAGCTTGAGTTTATTCGATGGTTCCGAAGTGGACGCGATTCGCAATTCATGTTCGCATAATCGTATATTTTTTATTTATGTGATTGCACGCGGCCTAATGGACGGCCATAAATCGCGGCTTAATTGCTAGTTTCGTGTCACAATCAACTATCGGGTTCTTGCAACGCGTCGATCGATGAGCCTTCGGTATCTGGAACAGCTATTATAGGATGTTTCGTTTAAAATGGTTAATTCAAAGGACGAATCGTGTAATTGTAAATTTTACTAACACGCCAGCTGTTATCGATTCGATTGTTCCTACGTTTAACCAGAAAATTGACAATGTCGATTGAAACGTACGTCAGGTCAGAAGCATAAACTTCATCGATTCTTCCGATGTACCGATATCGCTGTAAGCTTAGAACGTTGCTGTAAAAATATTAGTTCGAAATTTCTTCCGCAACGTATTCGAAAATTAGAATTTAATTTGTATGCCGTGATGCCTAATTTCTTCCAAGCCCGAGAGCTACGAGCTTTTAGGTCAAATCTGTTTACCGAGCTTTCGAATCGTCAAACTTAGAACTTATAATCTCTGAACTTTTCAATCACGAAACTCGCGGCTCCTTCCTGAATTTTAGTTCGCTTTGAAGCTTACATTAACGTTTGATAGAGTGCTTTTATGCCTTTATGAATAATAATCTTGTCGAAATTGTATCTTTTCAAATCCAGTCGTTAATAATAATCATATAAAATAAAAAATTAAAATGAAATACAAAAGTTTGTTCTACAACATTACGATCCTTTATTTTTCTATTTCGAATTTGGATCTCGTAGCTTTCAAAGAATTTTTATTTGGAATTCCACGAGCAAAACGACCTTCGATTCGTCGATATTTCACCCTCCCTCCCCCCTCCCCCTTCCGATCTCTCTCAGCCAGCGGACAGTCGTTCGTTTTTACGATATCTTCGACGTGAAAGCTGCGCAACGTCCTCGAAATGAACGATTTTGGCGGCGAGCCAACGATGATCTCTGGCATTGGTCATCATCGCTAATAGCCAAAGCTCTTTAGGCTCATCCAGACAACGAAACTTTCTCCGCTCTCGAGGCAGATTTAATTGCATTTTTGCGGTACTACCACGACGGTGGGTTTATCGCGGTTTTTATGCTCCATCGAGAATACCGTACACCTTATCCTTTAACCTTATAATCATGATACCACCATGCTGCCACATTTTACGATCTGATGCAGCGTTTTACGGCACCTGCAACTTTCTTCGAACCGTTTTCCCGCTCCCAGGCGTGGCGCAAACCTTACGTTAATTTACAAAATGATTTCCTTCGAAGTTAAAATTCCAGAAGACAATGTGAAATCGCTGTCGTGCCAAAATTGATTGGCCCAACTTACGGATATTATTACGTTGGATTTCTAAACGAAAAGCTGGTAAATTTAATTCAAACTGGAAAACGCGTGGACAAATAGTTCATCAAGCGTTTCTTAATCACTTTCAAATATAAAATTCGAGAAGGACAAACAGAACTTTTCTCGCCAAAAATTGACCGGTGCAATTTCGAGAAGTTACTGAATTGGATTTCTAAACAAACGAACCAACAATTTAATCCAAACTGGAATACACGTGTGCGAAACTACGTCGCACTGTTTTGAAAATCTAGTAAATATTTGATTTCATTTCGTGTTTCCGCGGGAAACGGGTACACGAGCAGGACGAGAATAAGTAAATTCTTAACAAATCGTTAGATTGGAAAAGGGATCGCGTTCTCCAGACATTTGTCAACATTTTTCAATGCCGAAATAATTTCTTTCAACGTATCCCGAATTACCATTGGCGTGCGTCGCTCCACGTGTGCATTCTGTGTACAATCATCGATATTTTTCTCGCACTGAAAATTCGTAACGATCCGTAGCCGGTTCTCTTTCTCCTTTATTCTCGCATTCTCGCTCTTCCTTCTCCCGCTATGCAGCTTTAAAGCGAACTTCTACGATTGTTTCGCCGAATTTCCGACGAGGATTAGCGCGTGAAATTCACCGACTACGGTCGGTCCGACTAGACTGCCAGGCTGTCCATATTTTCGGCTGGCAAAATGGACGATAATTGAAACGTCTGAACGCCACCAGGGTTACAGGGGATAGAAACGAAAGACTACACCGTGAACGGTACACCGTAAAGGAATTACAGCAGCTGGCTGGCAATTATGGCGTAATTATGTAACGTTATTACACGCGATGCGCTGACAGCACGAAATTAGAAAATTATAATCTAATACGACCGCATCGTCGCGTCGGGGT